>NW_028322118.1:1994374-2147788 GCF_001445615.1 Aspergillus lentulus
CGCTCAATCCTTGGAGAAGGGTAAGGTATCTACTCCGTACATACTCCGAACAGCCAACCGAAACGGATGAACTAAGGCTTCGAGAAAGATTTGGGCTGTGCATTAATATCTACCTAATGCATCAAGAAGAAAAGGGACGCAGGCCCACTGGGATAGTTTATTGTTTTGCTATTAAAGCGAATGTGATACCAGGGTTTACAAGGCTGTTGCAACTGGGTATTTACCGAAATACCTTGGTTATCTATTCGTGGTGATTGAGAAAAGATGGTGCCTTCGTAGACTCTTCTATACTATACGGATATATCAGGCACATATCAGGCCGCCATACAGCTCCAATATTCCATTGTGCGTTTGGATATTGAGCCTTAGTCTAGTATCTATCTTACAGAATGTTTAATTAACATAATTTTCTGGTGATCAACAATCTTTTCTCGGGTTTCTTTTGTTGTTTTGGTTTTTCTGTATTGGTTCTTCGCCGTGCCGGACATCGCCAGCTAGCTATCCTGGTTTATACTCCATACAATTGACGCTCCCAATGAAAGGACTAAACCAGGAAGAAGGAGGGGTGACGGATCATTAGTTGGCTTTTGATAGGACTTTTGCATCATGTTGCTGCTCCAACCATTATCCTTAGTTCAGTTTAAATATCAGAAAGAAGACTTGGACCTAAACGAGTAGACGCCTTGCAGCAAGCAGGGCAAAACCACCACCATCAAACTGTTGCCCATTGGCAATTATTATCCATCTATCATATCTTTTCCTCTCTTGCATCTTCAAGTATCGAGTCTACGTATCTATCTATCTATCTGTCCGTCCAAAGACTACCTACTCAGTTTCGTGATTCTTCTATCCCCGCCACAAGAATTCCCCTGACTCCTGATGCCATTCAGCTTGACTCATTCTACCTCGCCCTCATTGTTCGATCCTCATTAGGCAGTCAAGAGGAAAAAAAAACCAGCAACCCAGCCACAGCCCAAGCTGGCACGGACGAAGCAAATTTTCATACGACCAAAAATTCAAACCTCACCGACTTCTCAAGGGAACAAGATAGAAAAGAAAGCAGGAAAAAATTTTTCTGTTTAATTTTTTTTGTTTCTTTTCTCGCAATCCTCTTTTTTGCTTTTCTCTCTTCTCTCTCCCCTCCTATCTTCAGGTTGTTCCACTAGACAAGTGAAAAATCGGCTGCAGTACGACTGAATTGAGTACCATCGTCCTTTTTCCCAGTGCCGGCCTCAATTCTTATGGACGTCGGAAATCCAGTTGGCGGGGTGTTCAAGTCGTTCCTTGCACGACAGTGGAGCGACCGGATCGATCTGTATGGCCATCTCCATCGCAGACAGTTCATATAGCCCCACGAGGCACCTGGGTTTTCTACTTGACCCAGAAAAGGTCAACCCTCGCCCCAAACAGAGCATGTGGCATCGACTCGGTCTTCGAAGACTACTAGGCCGTGATGATCGCGAATTATCCTCCCGGTCACCTTCTGGTGACTCCTCATCTCCCGCAAACCCTGCTTCCACTGCAAACAACAACGGCAATGCCCACCACTCTTCCAAACCCCCCGATAACCTGACCCGCAGACTTTCTCGCAGGGTAGGTGTCGGTCTGCCCCGTTCAACAACATTCAAGAGGCAGGACTCGGAACGACGAGATCGTCTAGCCCCCGTCGAACAAGAGCCCCGTCGTGCCGTTTCCGCCGACCGTCGTTGCCCGTTGAGCGCCCAGCGGACCAGGTCCCCACAGCCCACCGTGGACCCCAGATTGTCCGCGCCCGAGGTTCCATGGCACGACCACGCGGAAGAACCCACGGTGGAGGAAGTTGAACCACCTGCGACAACGAATGATGACAGTGAGGTTATGTCCGATTGGAATCCGTGTCCCGAGGTCGCGGATGTGCCCGAACAGCCGCCGGAAGATCTGATCGAGATGGAATTGGAAAAGCGATGGATACTGAATCTGAGTATGCATTTTCGTGACCGTTCGGAGCGCGAGAAATTTTTCGTCACCTACGCGGAGGCCCCCAACCGATGGCGCAGAGTCACCATTTCATGCGATTATCGGGGCGCTCCTCCCGATTCACTCGAGCAGGATCTGAAGGAATTACGCTACCAGCGAGACAAGTGCGCTCGAATCTACGAGTCCATCCGAGAGTCGCTTCCAGAGATTCAGTTTTACGACACAGTCACGAATCTGAAATTGGAGACGCGTGATGGCCGGCTCCATGTGCACGTCACCGAAGACGTGAACGAAATCATCCCCTACCCTCCGACTTCTTGCATCGGCCATCTGCCGGAGGCTCGCCTTGTCCCTGAATACCAGCTGCATTTTGAGGCGCATCTGTCGGGCTTCGTCTACAATGTCCGACTGGACGGTAAGAACTACATCAAAAAGGAAATTCCCGGTCCCGACACGGTCGACGAGTTTCTCTACGAGATCAACGCTCTACATGCCCTCAACGGTTCTCCAAATGTCATTCAAGTGGAAGGGATTGTTGTCAACGACCGGCGAGATGTCGTGAAGGGGTTACTTATCAGTTACGCCGAGCAGGGAGCATTGGTTGACATTCTGTATGAGCAGCGGGGCACAATCTCTTGGGAGCGACGAGCGCGGTGGGCCAGACAAATCGTCCAGGGCCTGGGTGAGATTCACGAGTCGGGATATGTGCAAGGAGACTTCACATTGTCGAACATCGTGGTGGACGCCGATGACAACGCCAAAATCATTGATATCAACAGACGGGGCTGTCCTGTGGGATGGGAACCCCCTGAAATTGCCGCCAAAATCGAGAGCAACCAGCGAATATCCATGTACATCGGGGTCAAAACCGATCTTTATCAGCTAGGAATGACTTTGTGGGCGCTGGCCACCGAGGAAGACGAACCTGAACGGCAGCCTCGCCCCCTCTTACTGGGCGAGGAGGTGGACGTGCCTGATTGGTATCGCAGGATAGTATCGATCTGCTTGAGTCCTTCTCCTCGACAGAGACTCTCGGCAAAGGAGCTCCTAGTCTTCTTCCCACAAGAGCTTTCAACAACAACGCCGCAATTTCACCCGGCGCATCTTCCGCACGGAGGCCTCGGGGTTGGACTGTACAACAGCCCGCTACCTTTATACAATGCTCGTGCCATTACCACAGCGCCAACTTTTGGCGGTCCAAACAATCGGCCATTTTATCTGCCTGGTCATTTCCATGAAAGACCGGTTTCTCTGGACGAGACAGGGTCGCGCCTATATGCCAATAGCGTAGAGTCCTTCCCAGCGTGCCCTGGCGAAGACTGTTACAGTTTGTCACTTGACGACGGAAAAGTGCTGACCACGAATGAACACTCAAACTCCATGCACGAGTATGCTGCTGATAACCGGACTTGTCAGGTGACTTTTCATTCTCGAAATGCCGAGCCAAATGGCCAACGCCCTCACTCCTCTTCAGAGAGAGGCGTACCAGAAAACAAACATAGCAACCGGACCCCCGACCGTGATGGAGCAAATGAGAGGGGACGACACACGAACGGTGGAGACTCTATCCATCAAGCACATCCTGGCGATCAATCAGCGAACTCATTACATTTCCAGATTGACCATATCCCGGCGAAGCTGGCGGGTGTCAGTCGAAATCCAGCCTGCTCTTCAGGCAGCACTAGAGAACCATCTTCAAAATCGGTGAAATATCATACGTCTTCTGCCTCATCAGCAACAACTCAGTCCACTCATCTGCATTCATCCTCGACGGTGGACCTTGAGTATCCCTATATCCAGAAGCAAAACTGGTCCAGCGAAGCACCAACACACTCCGTATCATCCCTTCTACAATCAATTTTACCAATCAACCCCGCATCGGGTGAACCAAAACAAGAACCTACCGATCTGAATACAGACAGACTCTCACAGTTGGCCATTCGCTCCGCTTTCAACAACGCAAGGCATCGCCTGGCGGAGCAAACACCCTATTTGAGCGAATCTCATTTACCCATCAACCCAGCTACCCCCGACAATTCCTCGGCACCAGTATGACAGTGGGTGCATATTCGAAACTAAAAAAAGCCTTTTTCGCGACTCAGCATTTCTTTCCAATAATTTAGCCCGGCCTCAGACCCAAGGCCTCAAAGTGCTCGATACCCTTGATACACTGTTTTTCTCGCGCTGTACAGTTACCTCGTTGCGTCCCTTCCCCTATTTTCTCACTCGTCCGAACGGATCGAGATTCGCAGAAAGTCAATAAAGGCGAACCTGGAGTTTTGGTTTCTACTGTTCAGTCTCTTGTTGGTATGGCTCCTGCGCCATTATTGAGTAGAACTCAACCGCAACTGTTGCTCATACATTTTTGAGATAGCAGGGCATTGGAAGTTGAAACAACATTTTTCTTCTCAGAACATGACCACCGTTGTCTGAGTACGACCTACGCTTCAGAGATGCGCCTATTTTCTCTGCCGTGCCAGGTCCTCATTTACGATCTTCTCATGATATACGATTGGCGGATGTCATCTGATACTTTCTGCTCTGCAAGTGGTTCCATTGTATACTTGTCCGATGTCCGCGTCATTTTCTCTTTCATGAAGCTGTATTTATCTTATCAAAATTATAATTGATGCCTTTTTGCAAAAATATGGATCATGCAGGCTGCAGGTACGTTAGAGGGCATTGAGGCTATCCTATATACCTGGGGTGACTGTGAGACTACCTCACTTGGTGAAGCTGTTCATTTGCAACTTCGGCCTTGCCGCATGTTTGCTCCTGGCTGGTAATAGAACGTCTCGCTGGGGACTTGAACCATGGGGCGTGCTCTCGCTCGGCTATCACGCCTCGAAGCGCTGCGCTACTCAGCCTCCAGGAACGCCTCAAAGTTCCTCCGCCACGGCTGCGCATCCTGTCCCAGACCACGGCCGATCAGAACGAGCTTGCAATCGCCGCCACCGCCTGTCTTTGGCTCCGAGTCTCGGATCTCGAAGACTTCCCGGACAGCCTGGATGATCTTACAGGACCCGTCTTGCAGGACTAGAATACCCTTTAGACGATGGATCTCGAAATTATTGAGGTTAGAAGTATCTGTATTGCAAATTACCGGGATTTTTGATTCCCATAGAATGGACTGGAGCCAGGCGTCCACCCGTGAGACCTTGTCGGCGGGTATAGGGGGTATGATTATGGCGATTGTTGATATCGCCTGTAGGATATTAGCAGATGGTTAATGATGACAGCAAGTGTAGTATTACCGGGTCGATGTGACTGTGTCCCTTGGCCCCAAAGTCCAGGCTATCCAGGTGATCGTATGCATGAAGATCCAGCACGACGCCCTCAATCTGTGGTGTCCTACTGTGATCTGTGACGTGGATTTTGGCGACGCTGTTGATCGCCAGGATGCGGGAGCGGACGTGGTCGAGTTCCTCCTGGGTGACGAGGTCCGCCTTATTCAGGATGATCACGTCCGCGTGGGAGATCTGCATGTGCGCCATGGAGAGCACAGGCCCGGAGTGCCCGTGGCCCTCGTTCTCCGTTCCGTCGGTATGGCTCGATGCGGTTTCTTCCGGCGCGGGCTCGTCCAGAAGACGGAGGATGTTCTTCGCATCGACTAGCGTGACGATTCCGTCGAGATAGATGGAGCTGCCGAGGTTATCGTCTACCCAGAAAACGGGCGCGAGATTGCCAGGGTCGGCGAGCCCCGTTGTCTCTAGGAGGATGTAGTCGAATGTTCCCCGGCGCTCCATGAGTGACTCGATGGCCATGACGCCGGAGTCTCTGGCGGCCAGCTGCTCAGTCACGTTGTCTTGGGAGCTTAAGGAGCAGTGCTTACTTGACGGAGCAGCAGATGCAGCCGTTTCCGACTTCCATCCACTCCGTGACTTCCTGGCCGTTCTGGTTGACCGTTAATGGCTTTTCGATGTCCGTTGCTGGAGTCGAGTTAGTTTAACGGGTGAATTGTGTCGTGCCGTGCCGACTTACAGTCCCCGAACTCTAGATATACATCAGTCATGACTCTTCACAGGGACCTGGACAACGAACCATTCATGATCACGGCTATCTTTTTGCCATGTTTCTCACTCAAGATGTAATTAAGCAAGGTAGTCTTGCCCGCACCGAGATAGCCTTGTCGTTGTGAGTATTAAGCACAAGGAGTTCATTTCCGACAGAGTTATACCCGTTACTAGAGTGATAGGCACACGATCCTGTGCCGGCGTGTCTAATGTTGTAGATGGTGTCTTGGAAATATTGGGCTTCTCTGAGTCCGGTAGCGCGGACACATCCACCAGCTCTGGGGGAGCATCATCATCATCAATAATATCTGCCGGCATGGTTTGAGTTTGAGATGAAAGCCTCGCTCCAACGATCTATGAACTATGAAAGATCAACGTACCTTAATCCTGCGGGGAAGAATGACGTCTGTTCCTGGAGGGGAGGCAGCAATTAGGGCTCAGGGCTTCCCCGGTCATGGGCTTCGGGCTACGGTAGCCTTAGAGCCTTGGAGCCTAAGGATCCTGGCGGTGGTCTCGGCCATTGAGCTCCGCAGCAGTACTCCGTAGCTCTCCATCAATCATCACCAGCATTAGAGTCTGGTGGCCGCCGTCATTACATTGACAGGCCGTGCCTTGAGTTTCTTTTTTTTCTTCTCATTTTTATTTTCTCTTCATCTTCATCATGGCTGCTTCTGGGGCGTCGCCCTCCAGCTCGCCGCGGTTACCTAGTCCTCCCCCGTTCACGGAGGTACAGATTGGGCCTAAGTCACCGTCGGTTGGTGATTCGTTTGGGAAAGAGACTCAAGAATTTTTGGCAGCTTCAAAGGGCAATGATAATGCATCTTCTCGAAGGATTCGACCAGGAACTAAGGCCGCTGATATGGCTGTCGGTCCTCCATTGATTCCTTTGTCGCAGGTGAGCTCATGTAAACAAACAAGTCAAAGGTGTTTACCTTCGCTAACCAGGCCCTCTGTTGCCCAACAGCTCGACTCTCCATTCCAGCTCCAAGAACACTTGAAAGCGCTCTACAACCACTTCACCCGACCGGAGGGATCTGAGACCGTCGTGCCTATCAGTCGAGATGTCGCGATACAACTTGCGGAACCGCCCGAGGGGGTGGACAGGTCGCTCTGGCTCTACGAACTCTGTCGTTTCCTCACCATGAAAGTAAATAACCTGATCGTTGCTTTCTTCGCTGAAGACCCGCCCTGCTCCGCGCAAACGTGTCCTGAGATGCGTGCATCCGAGTGGCAGTATCTTTGCGCCGTCCATGACCCCCCGAAATCCTGCTGCGCGATCGACTACTGTTGCCATACGCTCGATTGGGCCACGAACATCCTCACATCTCCCAAGCATTTCCCAAGTCGTCTTACGTTGGGTTCCGAGGCAGGCGGTGGCGCGCAGGCGAGTCTTAGGTACCTGACCAACATATTCCGTCGACTGTATCGCATCTTCGCCCATGCCTGGTTCCAGCACCGGGATGTGTTCTGGCAGGTTGAGGGTAATGATGGGCTGTACATATTTTTCAAGACGGTGTGCGATATGTACAAGCTGATTCCTGAAGACAATTATACGGTGCCTGCTGAAGCGGAGGGACTCGATGCCAATCAGTCAGTGCCGGAACAGGCGGACAACCGTCGGATGACGATCCTACGAAAGGACAGTGAGGACCCGCTGGAGAACATCGAGCCTTCGTCCATCAGCACTGGTGCAACCACCCGGCGCCACAAGAATAGCGCGTCCATCAGTTCTCGCGTTACGACGATCAGTGAGGGTGCGGAGGAATCAGAAGAGCAGCAGAAAGCGGAGCCTGTGAAGGAGTCAAAGGATGAAAATCTACTGTCTACTGAGGCTGTACCCGAAGTTGAGTCTGAACCACAGCCCGCAGAAGAGGTTGCAAGTGAGGAGCAAAAGGAAGCTGCCGATGCACCCGCGCAAGACCCGGCCGAGTCGCAGGTTACCGTTGAAGAGGTGCAAGAGGAGGAAGAGGGGAAGACCTCAGATACGAATGCAAAAGCAGCAGCAAAGGATGAGCCGGAAGCCGTCCAGCCACCTGAGGAGCCGGAAGCACCCAAGGCCGAGGAGTCGCAAGCAGACACAGAAGCCAGTACAAAAGATAGCACAGAAGCAAACGTGGAGGAAAAGCCATCGCCTGTAGAGGAAGCATCCACCGAGCAGACCCAGCAGACCCAGCAAGAGTCTGAATCTCAGACGACAACTGAGCAGGAGCCCGAGTCAGCCACGGAGGCCTGAGATCATCTTTGTTCGATGTTTATTATCTCTTATGATCCGATTACTCCCACACCCAATTGAGCCAGGTTGAGGCTCAGTCGACATGTGATATACAATTGAGGCTGTCTAGAAATTAATGATACCCATTATTTGCAGAGTGCTGCCAGCAGCGGCCTTGCTGTTTGTCGTAGTATTTGTTTACCCCCTCATGGGGAATGCCTTGATAACGCTCAGCCAGCCGGTCCCGCTATGAAGCAGGTCCCGCACAGCTTCTCCGACTCGACTCCGCATCATAACCAACTGCACCAAAACATCCACTCTCGAATGGGATCCCCCTTACTCCTCCCCAAACATATCCTTAATCCCTGCTTAGCCCATTTCCAAACCGATAAAAAAATACATTTTCATGTCCGTCCGGGAGCCCGTCCCCGCCATGTCCGCCGCCCTAAAAGGCGCCCAGATCTACTTTGGCCCATTCCTCGTCACCTCCCAGGTAATGCATTCCCCCACCACAACACCAACAAATGCACAATCTAACAGCTCGCAAGGTCTTCCACCTCACACCACTCTCCTTCGCCCTCGTAAACCTCAAACCCATCCTCCCAGGCCACGTCCTGGTTTCCCCGCGCCGGCGCGTTCCCCGCGTCGCGGACCTGACGGCCGCCGAAACGAGCGATCTCTTCCTCACCGTGCAGCGGGTCGGACGGTTGGTTGAGCGCGTGTACGGCGCGTCGAGTCTAAATATTGCGGTGCAGGACGGGCCGGAGGCGGGGCAGAGCGTGGCGCATGTGCATGCGCACATCATCCCGCGGAAACGGGCGGATCTGGATCATCGAGGTGGGATGGATGCGGTTTATGGTCTGTTGGATGGAGAGGAGGGGGATCTGAGGCGGGCGTTTGGGGAGGGAAAGGAGGGGGAGAGGATGCCAAGACCGAAGTTCCCTACTGTTGATAATGAGGGGCGGCCGCCGAGGAGTATGGAGGAGATGGAGGCTGAGGCGGAGATGTTGGCGAGGGAGATGGAGAGGATGGAGAGGGAGGTTGTGAAGTGATCATGGCGGTGGCTTATAGCTGGTTCTATAGCGTATATGAAATACATACTAAAATCATTAGGAGCTATAAACCGTGCCTCGTTGAATGTCATGATACCCATATGGCTCATACCTAGACTCATGCTATCACACACTATCCGATCTAATTCTAGAATACCAACCCAAACGCCTCCACCGGGTTCGGTGGGATGATGGCCCAAAAAAACAAAATGTAAAGAATGACGCAAGTACGAATACACTCAACCTTCCTGCGACAAGTCGTCTATGCTGTACCATTCGTGTTCGCGGCCATTCCTTTCCAGAAAGCCTCCCGCTCCTTGAGAACAGCGGCCGCCCATTCCTTGACCTCGTCCAGCTGGATACGACCGGCAACGTGACAGAACTCCGAGAGGTCAACCTTGTGTGTGCGCTCGTACTCGAGCATCTGCAGCAATAGCTCCATCTTGTCGACATCGTGCACAAATTGCGCCTCAAGAGTTTCGTTCGCTTCGTATTCGTTGAAGACATTCAGAATGTCCTCGCCCGTCAACATGCCTCCAGGCACACCGCCAAGCAGGTTCTTCGCAATGTAGTCCATCACTTCGGCCTCGCGGCGCGCCTTTTCGGTCTTGTTGACCTTGTCCACGGGGGTGATGTCGCCCACAATCGACTCGGCCATGTCATGGATAAGCGCCATTTTCATGCAGTGGGGCAGGTTGAGGCGGGAGGCAAGAGCAGGAGGTGCAAGCATGGTCATGATTGACATGCGGTACATGTGGTCAGAAATCGATTCACCGGTGCTGATGCCAAAGCGACGCCAGCCTTCACGCTTGGTGGTCTTTAGACGTTCGAGGAGGTGGAAAAATGGTATGGGGGAGGCGGAGTTCTCTTCGGGAGGATGAGGCAGTGTTGACAAAACTACAGGCAATTAGAACCATCAAATCACGGAGATTAGCATTAGAGTAACCGAGTAGATCATACCAGACTGAGTAGTCCAGAGAGGGTCGGAAGGCGCGTCAGAACCCATGATGCTGTTGGATGAGGGGTACGCTGGTAACGATTTGAGTGGAGAGATATAGCTAATTCAGAGACTGGGATGATCTGAAATTAATTGAAAGAGAGACTGTGAAATAATGCGCAGCGCAATGGGATATATGACAATAGAAGCGACTGCAGTGATAAAGAATTAAAAGCTGAGGTCAATGAGACAGGGAAGAAAAGGGAAGATCTCTGCGGGGAGAGAAAGGAAGGGAAGTGTCTCTTATCACCGCCATCCTGCGTAGGAGGGGGAACAAGCAGATGGCGCAGCAGCCATAAGCAATATTAATGGTTATGGAACATTATTAGCACCTAATTTTGTTACAGTCCTCCTTTAATAATTGCCTGTCAATTCTATAAAACCAACCGTCTATCTATTGAAGTCAATTGTCGTCGGTCGTGTTAATTGTGATGCTCCTGATTGGGCCTCCAATGCAAACAATGCAAACTGCTTATCGTGTAGATCAACAACAACCCAGCCTTATAGAAAGGAACCTCTGTAAGGATTGGGCAATCCTCACACTATCAGACTGATTCGATGCATTGAATAGCCATTAGAGACAATATACCTTAAGATGTGCAGGAGCTGATATATATAAGCTAGGAAAAACGATTGATTGTGTGGATGGTGGATGCGTTCTTCGCCTTCCAATCACGAACATTTGAGGACCCGATTCACGTGATTACACCAGGCTATGCGGTTACAGAAGCTCCTGTATCGCTTGAGTACAGAATGACCAGCATTAGCTCTGGGAAACGAATACTATGTTGAAGTAAATAGTGATATGCAAATGATGTGCCAATGGATGACTTGTGCCCCTCCCGGTTCTGAGACGACGCCGTAATAGTGGAGTTCTTCATAGTCTGTGCTGCGTCTTCGCTCCGTGGAAGCTTTGTTGACATTATTCCCCCCCATATCATCTGCACGCATCCACCATGCAGTCCTCGAAACAACCTCTCCTCTCCAAATCTCTTAACTGGGCTCACCAATCACACACATGCGTCTTCATTCGCAATTTGAAGCTGCTGCAACTTGACCTTCAACCCGACTGGCCTGACATTACTGTCCGCTCTCTTTCGCCCTCATCGCAGAACCAGCGCCAGCGTATTAGAGCGGTCGAATGGGCTCTGTATCACCTGGTCGCCCTCTGGGATCCTAAACTTGCACACGACGTATGTGATTATTTGTAACCATCGTCCACTAAGCGTATGATTCTCACCAGCTACCGTTGCTAGAAACTCCGCCCTTTCTACCCTCCGTTGGAGCCGCTACAATCGGTCAACCTTCGTGCCGCTCTATCTCGAGTACTTTCAGATCTGAAGAAGAATGGCGATCTCGGCAGGGAAACTATCTTTCGCAAGTCCATGTTGGACGATTGCAAAGGGGAGAAGGTCGATGAACTCCTGGCTGTCTTCTCCACCGCCGTCTTGCGCAAGGTCCTGGCTTCGTCGATGGACGGTCTGCCAAACCCCGCCCTGAGGTTGTCTATGGCTAAGGGTATCAGCCCGGATGAGTATCAGCTGATGTTGCCGCTGATTCTTGCCCACCGTGTCTCTCTGTCCACAATGGCTGAACGTCGGTCCCGGATTTTGGACGTTCATGAGAAGTTCTCTCAGCTGCTGGACAGCAAGAAGACTCAGCTAGACGATCGTTCTAGAGAGGGTCCGCCTGCTCTTCCCAAGGATGTCGCCAACCTTGATGTGTTAGCACGCGAACTGAAAGAGAATTGGATAGGTAGCGAGGAGTGGGCTGATACCCTACTTCAGGGTGGTGCTCGCAGTAGCAGTGATGCCTTCTTAGAGCTGCCGTTTGAAACAGCATGGTCCAAGGCAAAGGAGACAACAGTGGAGGTTCTGACCGTCAGCGCGACGCCCGACCTGCTGGTGGACTTGGAGTCCCGCATCGTGCGTCAGCGCAATCGGTTACAGAAATGGCGCCAGGTTGCTAGCTCCATGCGCGAGAAAGAAGGTGCTGGCGTCCAAACCTCAGAAAATACAGCAAACAAGGCGCCACTAGCCTTCAAGGATCACCAGGCTCTCACCGTGGCCAGCATCTCAAAGGCCGTTCGCCAGCCCCTAGCTCGAGCTGCTTCCCGACAAGACGACCAGGTCCTTCTGCAGTCGATGAATGAAGCTCTGTCCCGCATCGACGGTAAGCCTCGTTCTTCTGGACGAGCCGCCCCTCCACTGCGTGTTCCTGCCATGGAACCAACCATCACAGCACCCTCCGACGCTGAATCAGCCAAACCCTCGATTTCACAATACTCCAGACCTTCTTACTGTAAAGGATTGAATGAAAACGCGGCCGTCACCTCACCAGACAACCTGTCAACCCGAACAAGCTCGCCTACCGTTCAAATCACCCCGGATCCAGACAACGAACCCAAACACGACCCCCGCCTCAACACGTTCACTCTCGTCGAACGAACCCGCAAGTCCATGTCGCTACTTCCGCCCCCAAGCAGCCGGCCCCCACAGCAGCCCCGTCGCTCGCGCAAGTCGCGCGTTTCACTTCCCGTCAACCAGTTCGAAACACCCGAGAAACAGTCGCAGACTCGGGCGTCGACTCCGCGGGACGAGCTGTTCGAGGAGGAGGCGGACTACAATAGCGTGTTCAAGTCACGGCCGCGCGTCGCGCATAGTCCTATTGCCTCGCCGGCGGTGCATGTAGCGCCGTTGGAGGAGTTTGATCCGGATGCAGATGAGGACTCCGTCGGTGACCTTGAAGAGATGGATATGATTGCTTCTCCGTCTGCTCGTGGGCGGAGGATATGATGCATCCCATTTATTTGGACATTGTCCAGACTGGTCTACGTTGGTGGTGTGCATATATGCTTGGATGTATATGGCACCTAATGTAATGTTGTTTGTAAATATGCAGGTCATTAGTTCATTCGTGTTAGTCGTATGATAGAGTAATTGTACATAAGTCATCCTGTGTATCCATCCCATAGTCCCACCCAGTGCCGCGTATCCCAAAGCAGTCTTTATGTGCATAAAGGCCTGACCCTAACCACATGAGAATTATTATGATAATTATTTGCCCCTTGTCCTTCGACCCGGATTCCGAGTGCGCCTGCGCGTCGAGGGTGGCTCGTAGTCGGAAGCGGATGCTGACGGCTCGTCCTCTTCAGAATCCGATATCTGCTGTGGAGACGAGAGATCAGCGGGTCCGTTGGAGCTGATGCTAATGGCATCGTGACCGGGCCCCTGGTCATCCTCGTCCTCGCTTAGAGCTTCAGATTGTTGCACGGACGGACGAGCTTGGCGTGGATGATGATCCTCAACTACAAGGTCGCCGTCGTCACCGTCGTCTTCACCGGGAAGAAGGAAGCCACCGCCACGGTCGGCAGGTTCACCGAGCCACTCGTGTGCCGCCTCCGGAACAGGAGGTGGACGGACTTGACTTCGTGCCTGCCGGCTTGCGAATGGATTCTGAGATTCGCGCTCCATGTCTCCGTCGTCGGCTCCGTACTCCTCGCGCACGCGCTCCGCAATGCGCAGCCCGAAGAGGAACTTGCGCCATGTCTGTAGGATGCGTTTCTCGGCCTTGAGTTGCTCCTTCTTCCGTTTCTCGGCGTCTTCGGCGCGCCAGGCGTCCTTGACAAGATCTTCGTTCTCAGAGGCTACAACCACGCCCTGGATGACGGGGACGGCCATCTTGGACCCGAACTCAAAGCCTGTCACGGCTTCCGCGTAGTCGATGCCGAGCTTCTTGCAGATGCGTACTGTGCCTGGCAATGGAATGTGGACGGCACCGCGGGGTACCATGCTGGGCACGAAGCAGTCGATGTTGCCGTATTCGTTTTTGGGGATGATGCCGTCCCGAATTGGTGGTGGTATTATGTACTCGGTCTGGTACTTGGCATATAAGCCTTGCTTGGGCTTCTCGCCCGTCTCGCGTTCTATCTCGTCGACTTCACGCTTCCGGAGGAGGGTGACGGCGCGGATCGGCACCAGTTTCAGCGGGGCTTCCCCCATCTTGATCTGGCGTCCTTCCTTGTGCCAGCTCTCAGCGGATAAGCACTTGAGGACATCTCCTCGTCGGTACACCTTCTCCTCTTTGGCCTTGTCGCCCTTGCCGCTTACAAACGTGCGGATAGGCTGGGCGCCAGGTCGAAGAGCTTCTTCGCGACGCAGAAATCGCTCCAGGACGAATTCAGTCGACGAGCGAAGGCTCTGCAGCGTGTCCCCTTCCTTGACCTGTTTCTTCTCGGGTTGGTTAGGGCATAGGTCTGTAGCGTCTTCGACCTCATCAACTTTCGTGCGATTTTTCTCGCAGCGCTCATACACCCGCAAAATCGTCCGAAACCAGTCATACTCGAAAAATTTTCTCTTCCGGCCGGGTAGGGGAATTCTCTCTACTGGTATGCGATAGCCCTTGGTCTTGCCTGGCCAGGTTCGACGACGGAGGTAGCGTGTCGTAACATCCTTAGCAGTCTTGTCGGAAGAGTACGCAACAACGTAGCATATAACCTGCTTGGCCTTCTCGGCTTTGGCCCCACGGGGCTCAAACGCAGCTTGCAGCTCTGGAGTTGTTGCCACAGGGTTTGACAGTATCAGGGGATCAACCGGAATAACCTCGTGCGTGATGGGTGAGGCTACCTCAGTCCAATAGATGGGGAAGGGAAGGTCCTTGTCGTATTTTTTGGGTTTGTGCTTATGGGCGGGAGCGGTCTCTGAGTCACTACTGTCGGACTCTAGACCAACTATAGGCTCTGACTCCCCATTTTGCTCGATGGTCCCTTCCTCCACTTTGGGTCTCGGCGTGTAGGCCTCCGCTTTGGTCCAGCCAAATCCAAGGGGCTGCAGATTGGCGACCAGACGGGCTTCTATACCTAGAGCGCGGACCAGCGCGGTGAACAGTTGAGCCCCGAGATCTCGAGAGCCCTCCATTCGCTCTGCTGCAGTACGGAACTCTTCTATATCCCGTATTCGCTCCCCATGTCTCTCAGGATCATGTTCGTCTTTTTGGAAAGAAGATATTTCGGCTTCCAGGTGAGCCATCGGCCGATAACCAACCTTTCGTAGTCCGGGCGCGGTAATCTTGAATTGCTTTCTCCAGTAAGCGGCCAAGATTCTGAGCAATGAGATGATGGGATCTCCGCGACTCATATCTGGCTTCCCAGGCTCTACGCGCGATGAGCCTTCACTCCAATCCCGATCTGATTTCCGAGTTTTGCCTTTCTTTTTCTTGGACTTTACCTCCGGCTTTTTTTCGGGAGGATCGAGACCGGAGGCGGTGCGCCATCTCTTGACCTCCTTATGAATTCCAGCAGGGAGCTTTCGACGTAGGATCTCGTGGACTTTGATATCATTTGCCCAGGCGTTGCGCACGGCGTTGTGGTATAGTAGGAATTGGACGTGTAGACAATGTGTGGCGATGCGGATTTGACGCTCGATCTTCGATGGTCCCTTCTTTCCATCTGCGATATCAGCCAGATGTATCTCATTCTTGTCCAATGTCAATTCGAGATCTTGCACAGCAGGAGCGGGCGTCACCGAGACCGACGCAGAGGTGAATTTGGAGTCCATCGCATCTTCCCAATCCACCTCGTCGTCGTCGTCGTCGGACTCGGACTCGGATTCGGAGCCATCGGAGGCTTGTTTCTTCTGCTTCTGAAGGTCCCTTTTCTCATGTGGTTCGTCGTCCAAGCTACTAGGCGCATCACTCAAAGATGAATCGGAGTCAGAGTCTTCTTCAAAGTCTGCGATCTCCACGATGGGGGTGGCATTCTGACGTTTGGCCGTGGGCGGATCCTCGGAAGAGACACGCTTACGGGGAACGAAGGGTGGCATGCGAGGGAGCCGTGAAGAATAATGTTGCAAAATGGCAAAATATCAACAGAAGATGATGAGATTGGCTCGGAAATCTCGAAGAAAGATAAAAGAATGGCGTGGCGACGGGTGGAACAACCGAGGATGAATGACGGAAGGAAACGCATAAAGATCTCCACATTCTCCAAGTGGAGTCATATTCTTCATTTCGATAAACGATAACTAGTATATATTCGATCTCTTGGACTCCAAACCATCGCTCGGGTATCTTTTGAAATCAGAAACCTCAGTCACTTCTACATCAGTCTCTAGTTTTGCCGCCAACGCGTAATCTTCATGGACGCCGTCAAACGATTCTTCTCTTCCCCGCGCTTTGCGGTTGCTGGAGCCAGCAACGATGCGAATAAGTTCGGCTACAAGAGTGAGTTATCTGTGAAAGACAGCATGGCATACGGATCTTCGATCTATTAAGGCAGCGATCATCGAATTGCTAACATCAAAATACTGATAGTCCTTGCTTGGTATCATCAACACTCTCTGCCCGTCACTCCCTTGAACCCTCGAGCACCACAGATCAATCTCCCCTCCAAGTCTTACCAGACGGTCCCTTCGCCCAGCGCTCTGCCTTCTCCCTCTCAAACCTCGCTGTCGGTTGTTACCCCTCCTGCGGTAACGCTGCCTCTGCTTCAAGAGGCTCATTCGGTCGGGATCCCCGCGGTCTGGTTGCAGCCGGGGACCTTTGACGATGCAGTGCTGGAATACGCCCGAGAACACTTTGAAGCAGCGATTGCAGGAGATGGAGGACGAGGTCACGAAGGCTGGTGTGTGTTGGTGGATGGAGAAGAAGGATTGGAGGCTGCTGGCGTGCAGTGGACTAGTCAAAAGCTGTGAACATCTATAATAATCGCCAAGCTGATGCATATACACTGTGAATGACGAAATGTTTATTGATCTATGGCAAATGTTGGTTGTTGTAGAAACAAAGAAAAAAGAATAATGATGGATCCATCACATTAACATCATCGCTGCTTCTTAAGCATCATAAGGTGACCAAAAGAAGTGTGGTCTATGCGCCTCTCCCAGCCATCTTCATACTTCTTTTCTGTCTTTCGCTTTTCGTTCCCGCCTCATCAGATTTATCTCTCCCAACACACCAAAGTTCTTGTCAACATCATCATCGCCAATATCATTTGTACTTCTAGAGTTAGTCTAATTTCTACTCTAGAAGAGGTATCTAGAGAAATGCCAGACTTCTTTCTCGATTCTCCCGTCCCTCCCAAGCTCGATCTGGCCGCCGCTCCTTCTCAGTTGTTTCAAGTCCCTCAAACTCCGTCAGCCTCGTCCTCGCTCTATCGCTCCATCTCCCTCCCCAGCCGCAAGCGATCTCGCTTTGAATCCGGGGAGAGGCGTCCTTTCTATGACTCCCCCGTCGATCTCAACAGCCCCGCTCCTTTGGTCAACACCGACTATCATCTCGCCGGCGGGGAAGAATACAACTATCAGCAACAGCCGTATTACCATCAACAGTTCTCCCGCGGACCTTGGCTTGTACGCCGTGAGAATCCTGCAGAGGTCGACTACCGTCCCAGTCGCTATCGAGATCATCCTCTTCCGGCTCCTCTCGATGTCAGTATCGAGTCCTTGACCCCCAGTGAGGCCTGTGGGCCCAGTCGCAAACGCAACCGTCGGGATTCGAATTTGCCATCCAGCCCCAAGCAATCTGCCCATGATGAGAAGAACAGCAGTCCCTCGCAATCTGGGTCTGAGCCCGTCAGCTGGAGCCGGGCAGTCTTCAATGTCGTTGGCAAAGTGTGGGAATTCTGCTGGTCAGGTGCTTTCCGAGGCTTCTACGCCGGAGGTGGCCGGGGATACAGTATGGGAGCCGATTCTGGTTTGAGAGCCCAGCCTGATGAAAACTGGGAGGCACCAGTGTCAACTGAAAAGGAGAACTACATGGCATCCAACGATGTCACCCATCAGCGAGACGGATCATTCCCTGTCCCTGGCCGGTTTCCGAAGGATGAAATTCAACAGAATTGGGTCATGGTTCACGAAGATACTCAGGATGGTTTCTTGCAGGTGGTCAGTCCATCGCCTGTAACTGCTCGACGCGTGAGTCGCAGGCACGGAGTCGTCCCGTCCCATGCTCGTCGTAGGTCGGGCGTGACGATGCCTCGGTCTGGGAAAAGGATCATGCCGTCAACTCCAACCAGATCGCAATTTTCATCCCCAGCCAAGCCGCGCGAGAGTCCTGTTTCAGTGGAAACGCAGCGCTATGTGGCTCGGATGCGCCGCATGGAGCGTGAAGAAGACGCTAGTTTGCAACGACTCAACGAGCAGCTTCAAGCGATGATTAAGGAGGGAAAACAAGCCTTGGGAACTCGGATTGAGGTGGACGATCTGGATTTGGACGAGGACTATTAGATCTTCCTCGGGATGGGTTCACAAGTCAAGACGATCTTTCATATTGATACCCCCAAGCGTTCGTTTACCTTTCGAATTTTGGACGATTACTATCAGATGACCATTGTTCTGCTGCGACACCTCGTTCTTTTTTTGTTGTTTTGCGGTCGAGAGGCCTGTTTAACTCGGACCTACAGCGGAGAGAACCTCAAAGAGTCCCATCGCTTCTGCTGAGCAGTTGTACCTTTGAAGCATTTTTACGAGTGTATGAACGTTAACGAAAAAGAATGACATGATATGATCTGATCCTTGACCTTTTCCTAATTCACATCGATCCCGCAGTCTCAATTGCGGCAGTAATCATCCCGTCACGATGGAAGAGGAACGAGTTGGGGAGGGTTAGCGAGTGCGTCTCCGACAGGCTCAACCAGACCAGAAAACTTGAAAGATTTGAAAATTTCCGGATTCAGCAGGAGGTTGCCCAACGTGGGGGACTCTAGCCGGGGCTTGTTATCGTTCAAGTGGGAGGGAGTGTTTTTCGCCCCGATCTGCAGTTTTGAACAGTGAGGACCGAGCTGCTGCTTCTGATATAACAGGGTAGACCCACGGGAATAGGCGCTGCCGCCGCCATGGCCACCAGCAGGGTAATGACTACGGTGGATGACTTGACCATCTTGCCTGTGCTTCTGTTAGTCTGGATTAGGTCCCTTGAGACGCAGGTATGAAGTTGCGGTTCGACTTACTGTTTTCGATATTGCAGTACTGTCCAAGACTGAGCGGATGTGCGCAACGGGTCAGTGAAATGTTTTACGGTCTGCAGTCGGTTTATGACTTGTAGGAGCTGTTAATACCTGACGCGACGAGCCATGGTGTTTGTTACCCCTAGATCAGGGCTACATTCCGAGAGCCGGATCATGTATCACTTTTCTTATCTCATGTTGCTCCCTACGATGACCTTTCTGCTGATCAAGGGACTTCACGGTCCTGCGCAATCGACACACATCATTGGAATCTTCTAATGTCAAAGGCTGTCTCGCAGGTCCTGTATCTGCTCGACAGCGTCTGTCTTATGCACACTACACGAAACCCGTAAGTGCGGAGGTTTATTGACTCGCCTCCTGTGCTTGGTGTCTCCCATTCTCAATGTAAGGGATGGAATGTATCACTCATAGGCAAGGGTCGAATCAGAAACCGTACGGGGGGAGCAGCAGAAGGACTCGGGCCTATGGGGGAAAGTGATTTGGAGTAAAATACATCAAGGTGGCTTAAGACTTGTATTCAATGTGGACCAGCGACACGAGCGTGGCGGCGCATCAATATGCCTACTCCGTATATTCGCTTCGGTTGGATGCAAAGGTATGCACAAATGCCCATTCTCCGAGCGCCATATACCTAGATAGAAAGGTTCGTGACATGTAATACAAAGCAGTCAAGCAGGTAGTTTAACGATGGATTGGAACAACTTTATATCGCAGTTCCGGACACTGCCAGACGATGAAGATTTGATCTGCGTTTCACTAAACCAAGGGTTGAAGCTTAGCCTATCCTGAATACTTATATCCAGCGACTTGAACTTTTCTTAACTACACCAGAAAAAAATTACAGAGGTGAAAATCAAGGCGAGAAAAGGAGCAGAGAAAAGACGTGAACGCAGTGGAAGGGAATTAGACAAAAAAAATTGACCTACGCAGGATTCGAACCTGCAATCTCTTGATCCGTAGTCAAGCGCCTTACCATTGGGCCAGCAGGCCATTTTATGAGAAGGGAAACCATTTTTAGTTACATCAGCTTAACAAAGCTAAAATCGAACTTGTATTGCATTTGCCCTAAAATGCATCTACAATGTCCGAAAACACCGACCAGATGGTAATGGTCTGGGAATGGAGGCCAGCGGACCGAGTAGTTTTCCACTGTTTGGTGATCATGCTAGATGCAAGTCACGCATAATTGAATCCCTTATCTAATCTATGCCGCTACAATTGGTACAGACGTCCTTCGAACGGTCTCAGAAAGATGAGGTCTGGAGTGGAGCTTGCTTCGCACGTCATGTGGTTCGACATGAGTAGCCTGGATGTCGACAAGTCCACGCCGTGATTTACATAGTTCCACGAGGAGGCGCAGCCGGAGAAGTTGAGCACGACAAGATAGCATTTGTGTTTGGATTTTCGCTTGTATGCCCAGATGATGGGGTTTTCCACGTCCAAGCATTCGTATGACCCGTAGTACTGGAATTAAGTCAGTATCAGAAAATATGGCCAGCGCTCAAAAGGTGTGCTTGCCAGAGTCGGGTTGGCCTTTCGCATAGTAATCAGGGAGCGATAGAATGACCAGACCGACTCAGGACTGTGTCTCTGGCTGGCGTGGCACCATTCTCCGCCGTGATCAAAGGATGGAAGCCACGGTTTGGCTGCCGGGTCTGTGAATCCCCCATGGGGATCCTCAGTCCACTGAAAAGAGTGTCTGTCAGTGATATGGCGATCAAAATGAAGTGAGTGCTGTGTCTCACCGGAATGGGTATCCGGGTGTTATCGCGACCTTTCTGTATGATGGCCTTTTTGGCCAACTCGAGCTTTTGTGGTGCTTCGGTTCCTGCGTCTTCACAAGCTCTTTGTTACGTGAGTAATTGGTCAATGTCCCTGGCCAGAATACGTGACACATACGATTTCCAATATTGGATTGTCTCAATGTCTTGGTTCATTTCTTCCGAAAAGAGTCCCGGGTTGATCATCCCTAGTTCCTGCCCCTGGAAGATGAGATTTGTGCCCTGGAGCGTGAACTGCCATAGAGCAAGCAATTTGGCACACAGAGCCCGAAACCGCGGACTGTTGGTAGTGAACCTGGAGATGCCTCTTGGCTGATCGTGATTCTCCATCCAGACAGTGTTCCATCCCCCATTGTCGACCAATGTTTCCTGCCACTCGTTGATGATTCGCTTCAATTCGGGGAGCTCCCATTCACGCAGCATCCACTTATCACCATCATGACAGTCAAGCTCTACATGCTGAAATTGAATGACCAGGTTTAGTTCAGGACGAGAATTGAATCGTGACGTATATCGAACAGCTTCAGGAGCGGAGACGCCGCAGGACATCTCTGCTAGGGTCATGCAGTCATAATGTGAAAACACTTCCCGGTGCATTTCCTGCAAGTACTCATGAATATGAGGACTTTGGAAGAATGTCAGCCTTGCAGCCTCGACAGGCTTTAATCGAAAATGTGATGAGGGTGATCATACCCGTTTGCAAACAAGTAATTTGCCGGCTGCCATCTCGAACCTTCCTTCGATATCGGAGCATCTGGGAAGGATGATGTCTTTGACACCAAATTCATCGTGTCGAGCTTCGCCAGTGTGACGAGTGGTCAGTCACGAGGACTACAGCAAGGCAAACACAATTGCTCACCCGGAATCCATCCACTCCCTTGTCTAACCAAAACCTCAACACACTGTACAGTTCTTTTCGTACTTCCTCGCAGTCCCAATTTAGGTCGGGCTGATTCTTGCCAAATATGTGCAGGTCTTGATCTTCCGTCAGCCCCATATTCAGCCATTAGAATGGCGAGTACGCACAGAACTCGCCTGCCAGCTGGTCCCACTCCCAAACCGACCCTGCCCCAGACAGAGTGAGCTTTAAAGACGAGGGAAGAACATGAAAGCTCCGGGACATACCAGTAAATGTACTCTCCCAGTTATTTGGAGGCATACGATTACCAAACTCATCTAGCTTCCCTTCGCTCCAAAAATACCAGTCTCGCTTACCTAGGCCGGGATCTTTTCGAGCGCGTCGGGAGGTTTGGAACCATTCGTGCTGGGATGAATACTAGTCAGTACGCCATTACTTTCCTGTCATCCTTCGTGGGCTCACTTCAGTTGCAGTGTGATTGAGAGCGATGTCCAAGATCAACCTGAGTCCTCTTCGATGTGTTTCCTCTATCAGACGTTCCATGTCCTGCATGGTTCCAAAAACTGGATTAACCTTTCGATAGTCACTAATGTCATACCTGCAAACTTCTCGTCAGTCTCTCGATACAACGCCTCATGTCCAGTTCGTCTTCATACCCCATGTCCCGCATTGGCGATTCATAAATAGGTGAAATCCAGACCACGTCAATACCGAGCGCGACGAAATAGTCGAGGTGATTAACTACCCCGCGAAGGTCCCCTTTGCCATCTCCATCGGTGTCTTGAAAGCTCTGAATTAATACCTGATAAATGGTTGCTTTCTGCCACCAACACAGCTTGTCGAGACTGTCTGACTCTTGACATTCTTGTGATGCATCAGGGCTCTGCGCCCTGTCTGCGTTGATCGGATGAAAATCTGAGCTAGACATAAAGGGGACCGTCTTCTCTCGCGCTTGCGCTTCCATGCTATAAGATGGAGCGACGCACGAACGTTACAAAATTCAAAATCATCTCATATCTGGGGAGAAGTGGTATCTGTTCTGCGGCTTTGTTTTCCAGTCAATTTCTAACGGTCTTGTTGAGGTCATAGGATGGTCATTTTGTCCGACGGATATCTATTCCATGGGATGTCCTTCCTACGCTTCGAAAATATATCATCAATGATGGTGGCACCGTCAAATAGATCATCTTGGGAGGCAAAATATTGCCCCAGCTGTATAAATGACTGCTTATTCTTCCATGTCAATTCGCTCCGGCCAAGGATGTTTCAACTGAGACGCTTTCTTCTTCAGAGAGACTTCCGCTGTGGGTTGCGAAGCTTGACTCCCACATCTGCCAGACCTTCTAAGTCACATCATCAATACTACCAACCTCCAATAAGTTCTCTCATCAGACACAAACCTTTTTCGACAACCGCAAAAATGTCATGTCCAACGACTCGGAACAAGTGCGTGACAGCGTCCGGCACGTACAAGCCGCAAATTCTCGATATGGATCGAGAATGGTGGCGAGAGATCATTATATATGAGATCTACGTGCAGTCGTTCCAGGATAGCAACAATGATGGCATTGGTGATCTTCGCGGCATCATCCAGCGGCTCGACTATCTGAAAGATCTTGGGGCGGATATGGTGTGGCTGACGCCAATCTATGAATCACCCCTTGAAGATCAAGGCTACGACATTGCAAATTACAAGGGTATCAATCCCATGTATGGGACTATGAAAGACTGGGAAGACCTTGCTGCAGAGATTCATCGGAGAGGAATGAAGATAATGATGGACATGGTGTTCAACCACACCAGTTCTCAGGTGAGCGGATCTACTGCCGAAACATCATTACTTTTGCTAATAGTTGGCCAGCATGCATGGTTCTTGGAGTCGAAGAAAAATCGAGACAACCCGAAGAGAGACTGGTACTTCTGGCGAAGGGGAAAGATAGGCAAGAACGGAGAGCACTTACCTCCTAACAATTGGGAAAGTCTGTTTGGAGGTTAGCAAATCTCTCTATTCAGCCAGCCAAGCAACGCACTATCATACTAATGCAACACATAGGTCCGGCATGGAAGTATGATGAGCATACAGACGAATGGTGTAAGTCTTCCAGATATAGGGTTTACCCCAACGATAGAAGGCTCACCAATAACAGACATGCATCTGTTCTCGCCATCTCAGCCAGACCTTAATTGGGACAACCCTGAGGTACGGAATGCAATCTTCGATGTGATTGATTTCTGGGGAAGTAAAGGAACGGACGGCTTTCGGGTAAGCCAGCCATAACCGCCAAACAGAGATGCTTCTAACGAGACCTATCTGTCCTAGTTTGATGTTATAAACCTTGTCTCCAAGACACCCGGTCTCCCAGATGCCCCCATTGTGAACCCTGATAAGTACGAGCAACCTGCCGTGCCATTATTCACGAACGGGTAAGCCTCCTAGGGAAGTAACTCGAAGCACCGAGTTCTGACAAGATCCAGTCCCAATATCCACAAATACATGCATGAGATGAATCGCAACGTGCTGAGCAAATACACCAATTGCACAGTAGGTGAAATGCCGTGTGGTGTGGACGAATACGAGTCCAGTGAGTATGTGGCCAAGGAGCGCCAGGAGCTCTCCATGGTTTTCCAGTTTCACCATATGGATCTGGATGGTGAAAATGGAGACAAATGGAAGCCTCGCAAGTGGGAGCTCTGGGAATTCGAGAAGGTATTCAGGATTTGGCAGCAGCATATGCTGGGCAACAACGGTAGGTGACCGCTCAGTTCATCCTTGGGAAGCAAGAGCTGAGAGACCCAGGTTGGAATTCTCTGTATCTTGAGAATCATGACCAGGCCCGGTGTGTGTCACGATTTGGCAACCCTGATCCGCGGTACAGAGCCGTGTCAGCGAAGATGTTGGCCACAATCCAGCTCTCTCTGAGAGGAACCCCTTTCATCTACCAGGGCCAGGAATTGGGTACCCCCCATCCGCAGAACTGGAAGATTGAAGATTATAACGACGTTGAGACCCATGCATACTACAACGCGTAGGCTATTCGCAGCCAATCTTCCCTTGGTTTATCATTTACTGACTTATTTTACAGTCAGTACAAAGCTCGCAAGGAAAAAGATCCCTCCAAGGAGCCTGACATGTCCGATGTGATGCATGTCATCCGCCTCAAAGGACGGGACAATGCGCGTACTCCTATTATGTGGAATAACGCGCCCAATGCAGGCTTCACCTCACCAGATGCCAAACCGTGGCTCCGAATGAACGATGAATATGCCGATATCAACGTCCAGGCTCAGGATCGTGATCCTGACTCGGTCCTGAACTACTACAAGAAGCTGTTGCATATCCGCAAACAACATCCGCTGATGGTATGATTAATCATAATGATCAAATGATGAGGTAGTCAAGCATACTGACCGCCGGTTCCCAGTGGTACGGAGTTTATATTCCTATCAATGCGAGTGACCCTAAGGTTTTCTCTTTCCTCCGGACGCAAGGGCCGTGGCGCACCTTGATCTTCTGCAACTGGTCGGCGGAACACTCCGATTTTGAGATTCCCGAAGAGATTGACATTGATCTGGCTATCATGCTCATCGCCAACTACCATGTGGATGAATATCAGCTGCAGCAGAAGGTCCGACTCAGGCCATATGAGGCCCGCATCTACTCCCTTCGTAACTAAGCAGGTAAGGCATTTTAGAGGCAGGATAAGTGCAAGAAGTTCATTATGCATTGCCGAGATTGCAACAGACTGCTTATCGCTGGCTGCAAACCTTCTCTCCTTTCAGGCGCCTTGCATCTATCCATTAAATTGAGTTATATTCATTGACATAATCTAAACAGAACGAAGACTTCCATCATCAACTCGATTGTTATTTCAGTAATCCTGATCTGTAGCTCATATATTCCTAAAGCTCATTGCTCGTTCTCAAACGGTAACCCCGACTCCTTCCGAATAGCTCCATAGACAGCCGCGATATCCCCTTTCTCCCCCTTCTCGGCCTTGACCTCCTGCAGATACCCATCCGTGACCTCAACACTACGCAGCCGCATACCAGCCGCCTCAGCCAAGCTGGCCGCATGCCGCAGGTCCTTCCGCGCCAAGTCCACCGCGAAGAGCGGCTCCTCACGCTTGTAGTAGTCGCCCGTACACATGCGGTCCGCGTATTTCGCGAACATGCCCCCAACCAGCGCATGCATCCACTGCTGGTAGACATCGGCCCCGAGCCCGGACTTCTCCGCCGCCACGAGCCCCTCTGCAATTGACTCGACCGTGTTGAGGATGAGCGTGTTGCCCAGGACCTTGAGGGTACTGGCGCGGCCGACGTCGTGGCCGCTCATGTCGATTGTGGCGCGGGCGGTGACGCCCTCGAAGAACGGCCTGAGGCGGTTGATGGCGGCTGCATCCCCGGCGGGTACGACGACCAGCTGGCCTGCGTCTGCGAAGGCTGGCGCGCCGAAGACGGGGCAGGCGATGAAGGAGGCGCCGCGGGGGGTGAGGGCGGCGTGGATTCGGCGGGAGGTGTCCGGGTGGACGGTGGAGCAGTCGACGACGACCTTAGATGTGAGGTCGAGGGAGGAGTCGGCGAGGATGGTGCTGATTATCTGGTCGAGAGCGGGATCGTCACCGACGCAGATGAAGATGATGGAGGCGTCCTTGACGGCTTCGGGGATGGTGGAGGCGACGGTGACGGGGGCTTTGGTTGAGCCGAGGGATTCGGCGAATGCGGAGGCTTTGGCGACGGTGCGGTTGTAGAGGGTCAGAGAGGACTGGGGCCCTTTTTGAGCGATGTTCTTGCTCATCCCCTGGCTTGTGTTAGCTTGTTTATCGGGTGGGGGATGATTTGAAGGTATACCCGTCCAATGTTCCCGAGGCCAAGAAAGGCTACGTTTTCACCAGCCATCTTCGCAGGTAGACTAGGAGGATATGATATACAGCAGGACTGAAGTAAAAAAAAGGAAACTCTTTGAAGACGGTAGTTCTAGATGCCTTCTCTTGTTGTATGGAAACAACTGCGGGGCAAAAGTAGACGGTGCGGGGAGAACACAGTGTAGATAAGCCGGTACCGGCGAGAAGATGACTTCAATTGACGGTCTCCGTGAAGGAAAAGTGAGGGGAGAATCATTCCATTTAACTACCTAGGAGCATAAGGCACATTTCTCTGTGCGTCCTCTTTGACTCAAACAAACGCTGTCCTCCGATTTCTCCCTAAGCCGTTAACGGCATCCGTCCTGCCCGCGCGGTCCGCACGTTCCCACCTGTTCTGAGTCTCAACCACCTCCAGACTTTAATCTCAACTCAGCAACAGACACCTCCCCAGACTGATCACACTGACTTCTAACCGACCTCTACTTCGCCGCAACGTCGTAGGGGTCGGTTAGAAGTCAGGGAAGGATGCACAGCTGGACAGCTTCCTCTAGTACAAGGCGTTCAGAGTTCCCAACGCGCTCTCCTGGGAAGTAAGCTCCTCTGCGGTTCTCTCCTCGTTTCCGGCTGGGACCTGCTGGACATTCACCTCTTCTGCCTGGTCTTTCTGTTGATCCTTCTTGTCTTCGCCTTTCTTCTGAGCCTTGATAACCTCAATTATTTTCTCGCACGCGACGACACGTCCTTCCTGAGGGCCCAACTGGGCGGCAAGTGCATTTGCGTTGGCAAAGATTCTGGGACTGTCATTGCTGGCCAAGACTCGAATCAGAGCGCGTCCCAAGTGCTTTCCATTGATGGCTGGAGCGGTCTTTCGGTTGGCCCACACACCAATTTTCAGCCACTCAACGCGGGCAGCGAAGTCGTAAGTGTCGAACCAAGTGGGAAGGATGACCTGCGGAACGCCAGCTCTGCGAAGTCATCGTTAGTCGCAGCTGCAAGGACGGAAGTGTTGGCTCGCAGACTCACCTGATTGCCTCATGGAACGAATTGGAACCGCCATGATGAACGATGCATTCAATGTGGCCGCTCATCAAGAGAGACATGGGTTCGACACGCAGCCAGTCAGTGATACGCACGCGTCTATCTGCGATAGCGCCGCGGATGCTCTCGAATGCCTTGTCCTCA
The DNA here is from genome assembly GCF_001445615.1 of Aspergillus lentulus. Taxonomy (NCBI): domain Eukaryota; kingdom Fungi; phylum Ascomycota; class Eurotiomycetes; order Eurotiales; family Aspergillaceae; genus Aspergillus; species Aspergillus lentulus. Next base: position 2,022,251 of record NW_028322118.1, read on the forward strand.
ACGTTGATCTCCGGATTCCATTTCAATTTCCAGAGGATCTGAGTCTCGGGCTTTCTCTCGAGCAGCAAAGCTATGCCCTCAGCGAACTGTCTGGCCGTTGCATTATTGAACACGACATGAGAGCCAAAGTTGGCGAGGACAGTGGGACCGCGACGGACAAACCTGGCCAGATCCGCATTCTCTGTTTCCAATGCGTCCCAAGGACGGACGATGGGGCCACAAAGGGTGAAGTTGCTGGGGACACGGCGAGAGAACTCGTACTCTTTCTTCGAGGGCACAAGAAATGGGGTTTTGTCACCGGAGCGGGAGATCATACCAGGGGTCTTGCCGCTGAGTTCGTTCTCGTTACGGTATCTCTTCAACTCCTTCAGCTCAGACGAATTGTGGATAGCCAGTCCAAGCCCCAGAACCAGAATGGTGTTTGGAATGACCTGGTGCAGGGGCAAAGGGTACAGGTAACCGGAGCAGAGACTATTTAAGTGAGTCAACACAAGAAGTCGCTGCAAGATGAAGTTACTCACGCGGGAAATTTCCAGAAGTTCCCGAGCTTTGGCTGACAGTGGTCCTTGAGAGTATTGGGGCTCAGGACGAGATACGGCATCTTCAGCTTGAGGCACGCATCGATGGCCGGAGCAAACAATGGATCAACCACAACGACAACTGGCTGAATGTCCTGGAGGACGGAAAAGCACTGGAAGTATACCGCCATGTACTCGCTTCCGTTCCAAGGTGCAAGAGCGTTGATCAACACAGACTTGTACGCGCTCATGGCGCCCCTCAGTCCGACACGATGAATGTTGAAAGTACGGCGGTTACCGACCTTCTGGATATACGCGTCTTGCATCGACAGTCCGCACAGCGGATGGAAAGTAGCTTCCTGCTGAGCGGATGCGAGGCTTTTGGCGCGTGCATTCATCATGGTGACAGTAGGGCCCAGCACGGGGAAGGAGGCGATATGGACATCATACTCGGGACGAAGGAGGAACTCATGAGCGACAGCCAGGCAAACAGAAGACTGTCCCAGCTCACTGTTAGTGAGGAACAGGACTTTGGCTTTCTCGCCTTCGTCCATCTTGACTGGACCTTGACTGCAATGAACGTGATGAGACTAAACGAAACAAACGAGACGTGATGAAGCAAAGAGACTTGATCGTGAAAGATGATACACTTGGAGCTAAGCGAGCAGCGACGAGAGTATGAGCGAATGGGTGATTGTGGAAGAAAGTGATGGTGATGAGAGAAGGAGAAGAGAAAGAAAAGTGAAAATTGTGTTCGTGTGTGTGTTGATAAAGAGGTGAACGACTCAGCGACTCACAGGGCACATGACGCCTAAGTACGCTGTCACGGCGATGCGATATCTCGGCGTCAGTCAGAACTGTCAAGTGCTGGAGCTTTACTACTCATAGGAATACTACGCCCTGGCGGCGATGTACCAAAGTTGAAAAGAACCATTTGGCCGCACGGTCATGTTCATCAAGCTACAAGGGGCAATCCTCTTTATTCTATCTCCATACACTGGTTTCCTTATGCCCTTGAAATGATTGCAGCGACAAGAAAGCCAGAACATGGTCATCTACCAACAATAAATCGTCCCCCCTGATGATTTCCAGGTCCCTCTACCAGCCGCTCGCTGCCCCAGTCCCCTACAATGCAGGTATCTATAGACATGATCACTATACAGCGATCCCTATCATCCATCGTAGCATAGGAAGTCGAGTCAATTGCCACGGGAAACCATATGAGTACACGTAAGAAGCCGAGATTCAGACAGACCCTTCGCTAACTACTACGTCGTTTCTAGGAGCCCAGCAATCGCACGACATAGGGACCTGTCCGAATCCCGGATGGCTGACAGCATGACGACGCATCCATCAAGCGGCTGAGAGGCATCTACAATACTCGTAAGAGTCATCTCAGGCCTCGGAAGCGACATCCGACTAATGCCGTTCATAACTCATGTCAGAGATGTCTGCGGTAAGCCTGCGTATAGACGGAATGTACGCAAGCGCTCGCGGTGCAGGTCCTTGATGGAATTGATATATGAGTCCGCTGCAGGTATAGACAATATTTACGCAACATCGACTCATGGCAATACAGATGTTTGGATGATCGGGGCTTGGAAGTCAGGAGCATAAGACACAGCTACGTCAATATCGAATCAGAATCTTCTTTCCGAACGAGGTGTATATGGCTAGGACTACGTTCCTGTATGTCCATCGCAATTGTGCACCTTGCTTCGTGTGACCGATGTCGGGTAAACTAGTGATTGAATGTTAATTAGGTTCTGTCCGATCTCATCTATATACAATTGGGTCAGGTTACTAGGTATGAATGACTTGGAGATCGTGGTACGCTAAAGCATCCACAGACAAGTGTTCGGCCGACATGTCCTGTGGAATAGCACGCTCGCTCTGCTCAGCAACAGCCAGGTAATCTGCGCGGCAAGCAGGGATCCAATTTGAACTTGACGGAGAATGAGTCAAGTGATAGAGGCAGACGTGAGACATCACTGCGGTATGACAAGCTAATGCAAAATCACTTTTTCAACTAATCCTTCTGACAATGTCCACTGATAGCAGAATTGCGAGTGTTTATTCGATCGATATCATACGGATTCTCCTCGTACTGAGTCGCCGTGCGACCCAGCGAGCGCCCAGACATCTTCGAGGCCCGAGACGCCCTCCTACCCATATCAATCGCAGATGGAACATTGGACAGGCTGCCAGTCTCACTATCGCTTTCCACATCAACCGCAGCAGCCTCCACCTCAGCATCGGCCTTCTCGAGGATAGGCTCTTCGCGCCGAGCTTCCTGCTGAGTGCTCTGCGTAAGACGTTGCATGAACGCGTCGGCCTCCGCGGCGTAGCGGCAGCGCTTCCGGATGCGCGCGCCGTATAGATAAAACACAATGGGTATCGGGACGCAGGCTAGTGCCAGGAACGCAGGAATCGACGACGCCCAATGGATTCCTGAGAAGCAATCAGCAAGATGACAGAGGAAAAGTGATATCACGTGACTTACCCAGCCCTGAGTAGAGGTAACTGGTGAAGAGAGGAAAAGCTGCGCCAAAGAGGGACCGGAGGGCGGAGTTTGCTGCGAGCACAGATGCGGAGTAGATGGTATATGCATCGATCAGGTAGTTGAATACGCTGAGAAACACGAGAACTAGCCCGAAACCAAAGGGTGCTCCGGCGGCAATCGCGACCATCCAGTGAATTGAGGGCGAGTTGGTCCAGGCAAACCAGAAAAGACCGATAGGCAAGGCAATGGCGCCGACGATACTTGGAGGTAGACGGACCTCTGGAGGAAGGCGACCCGTTGTGTGTCTGCATAATTTGGCGTAGTGCATGTTCTCTGGAAATGTGTAGATGACAGCGATAATCATACCGACCAGGATTCCTAGAAATGCCAATCCTCCAATACCTTCATTCCAACCGCGGGCTTCCTGGAAGACGATCGGGAAGGCGGCAAAGCAAAGGTATAAGATGCCGTAGATGATGGCCATATAGATGCAAAATAGAAACACTATAGGCTCACGGAACAGGAGACGCCATGGCCGCGACAGTGCTGTAGTCAAAGTTTGCTGCAGTGTCAGCTTACCTCGTTCGATGTCCAGCTTACTACGGTAGACCTTGCCACTCAGTTCAGAGAGCTTTTCGGCGCGCCTGCGCAAGAGAACTGGGGCGTATGTTTCGGGCAGGAACACGCAAAGACATATCCAAATGACTCCCGAAAAGATGGCCAGGAACCCTTCCACCCAGCGCCAACCAGCGCCGGAGCCAAGAAACCCCCCGATGATAGGACCGATAGCTGGACCGCAAAGAGGTGCGGCAGAGAAAAGGCTGATAGCAATGCCCCGTTGGGCAGCTGGGAACATATCGGCAATACTGCCACCTGCATTGCCAAAGGGAGATGATCCGAAGAAACCAGCCAAGAATCGCAGTATGATCAATGTTTGTATATTTCCAGAGCCGGCACATCCAGCATTAAATGCAGTAAGTAAGCAAAAAGTGATGGTGAACACGTTGCGGCGACCAAATACTTCGCTCATCGGTGCCCAAATCAGCGGTCCAAACGCAAATCCAAGGACGAAAAGGGATATTCCTAGAGTGGTGACTTCTCTTGAAGAGCTCAACTCTTTCATCACCTCCGCCATGCCTCCCGAGTAGGCAGATGATATCAGCGCAATCGCCAAGGTAGTCAAGGAAACCAGGATCGTGAGCGACCATTTCAGAATAGAGCTGAAATTCATCGGATTGCGCGAGTCACCAGGAATCCAAACAACAACAAAGGGATCATCATCGGTGCCTCTTCCAGCGTAAGGATGATTGATCACTTCGTCGGTGACCACCTTTTGATCAAAGACCAAGCGCCAATACGGGATCTTGGAGGCTTGGGGCGCCTCGCCCTCAAAGCCAGTCATAGTCGGCGCGGTGACTGGTAGCGATGTCCTGTCAGAGTCCGCATACCAAAAGCTACTAGGTTCATATTCAATCTCAGAAAGTCCATAAAACTCACCTGTCAATTTCTGATTCGATTGGAGATTGCTGAGATCATTTGGCCTGCGCTCTGTTCTCTGAATATTAGGATGACTCCCTTCTTGAATGCGTCTTCATTCCCCTTCCCTGTTCGCAACTCGAATGAAGATCGCCAGGTATATTTTGAAGGCATAATGAGATGATATATGGTAATGGTATCAAGTGCCGAAAGAAGCCTCGGCAAGAAGCGAAAGACAGACGGAATTGATTATAATCCAACATATTCACGAATCAGAGATTGCAGGGATCTAGTTTATCGCCTAAATCTCAGTTAGTCAATAAACCTTACGCAATAATACTGAAAGCTTGACTGTTATTCGAGACTCTTGTAGATTGCGGGTCCAGTATCCGCGAGATGAAAGACATCAATACGCCTCTGTCTCCACCGGGACTCTTGAATTCGGAGTCTAAAGTAGTGACCATTATCAGTGACCAATACAGTTGGAATTGATTTCTCGGGATCCCGGCAAGATGTTGGATGTCCACCAGAAGTTCATTCTGCAAAAGTTATTTTCGGACATTGTAGGGACTCGTAAGGTAACCTAAAGCTGCTCGATTCTTTTCATCTCTGTTGTAGAAACAAGCAACGGGACCCAGGGCTCGGCAACCGGGCCCAGCGCTGCGTACCTGAACCGCTGGAATAGGCCAGCTTCCAGAGAAAATGGTAGATGCTCAAGACACGGACATCGCCCGCTGTTCTTCGCAAGCCTCTTCTTCTTATTCTCACGATAGTTCTACCCCCTGGATAATAATGCTGCTGTGTTCGGCATCTTCGACTTATTCTGGAGTCTGGTCTCGTAACCAGAGACCGGCAAATCTTGCCGATGAGCGGGTCCACCAAGCAGGCGAGCTTCAAGATATACCCGGAAGTTTGCTGCCGAGCCAATCGAAGACTACATTGAGTTCTCAAGAGCAATGCAAGGGTTCGATGTGCAGTGTTGCTTCTTCCGATTGTCTCTGGAATGTATGATGGAGGAATAATTGTGGACAAGAAACGAGTCCTAGTTCGACGGCACTATTCCTTCTGCGACGTGAATTTTTGCGTGTGAGATCCAGCACAGAGCACTCCAGTGTTCGCTCGAACTGACTGTATCACTCTTGCGTGGAATATAAAAAATTTGCGGGGTCGAATCAACAACGAGCTCTTCGCGTTTTGATCGGTCTGACAGTTCTGAAGTGAGCGTCAGCATGGAAACAACAGGTGTCCAGATGCGAAAGAAACATGCCTTTTCTGAGCCGCAGCATCCTAGATGGGCCTTTATGAGTTTCCATCACGATGATTACATATTTTTGCCGTCGGTGTATTCAGAGATCCAAGCAAATCTGGTACCTAAAGGGAAGTAGTTGTAGCACAGTAAGTGAAGTTTGTTCACTGTGAGAAGAGTAGCTGCACATGACTACAGAGGATACCCTTTGAATGCTTGATCATTCGTCGAGCAGGTTATGCAAATATTGACCTTGCATGTCTAGACAATTGTCATTAACTATATATATGGAAGTTAACTTGCATTTAAGAGAAAGTTCCCGCAAATTGAAGACATCGATGACTCGAACTACTGGTTCTCTGATGAGAAAATATATAAATATACTGCAAGAAATGATCTCCAAGCAGCGTCTATCCACAGATGTCCAACAACGGTTCGAACCAAACAGCTGGCTCATGAATAGTCTGCGCCAAGAGGAGATATATGACCAGCTGATAATTCTATATAGGTGCATATAAAAAGTAACTAGTGGAAATACGCAAGCCACACCATTCTCCTATGACGAAAGTGCACCTGCATATCCCTTAACGTCCTGTTGACACTTTGAGAAGCTGCTAGTCGCCCTTCAGACGATGTGTTCTCGAAGATGCATGATAAGGATAAGCATCTGTTTGTCCTCAATCTCTATCCTACCCGAGCCTGAGTAAAAATCACAGCCCTGGTGTAATCTCGTTGGTCCTGCTGTGACTGTTCAACAGCCAGTAGCAGGCGTGTGGTACGGATATGCAGTTCTGCAGTGGATCGTTGTCAGCATCGGCTCTGGCTCAACGCAGTAGCGGTAACACCAGACCTTCGATCTCAACCTCATAACTAGCAGGTGGCATCTCATCGCGATGCATAAGAATAGGCAATTCCTGATGGGAGACCTCCTTCTGTCGTACCCGAAGCTTGAGGCCCACATTCTGGCCTGTATCGACCCATAGAATAGGACCGTCGCTTGAGTTGCGGGGGGCATCGCTACTACTCCTCTGTCCTTGGTCCCTTAACCAGTCTCGGAAGAGCCTGACCACGCCGTCTACGACCTCGATGGTGCTTTCAAGGAGATCGGTTCCGGGCACTACCTTCACCACACTCACGACGACGCATAGCTGGGAGAAATTCTCGAAATCTTCGAGATTAACAGGCCTTGTTACAGCCGGATCCTCTTTGCCGAGTTCACCCTCAAGGAGGTCTATCAGAGTTGTTGTCAGCCTGGTCCAAACACATGGCTTTCTTCCTTCCGGATCTGTCACGCAGGCCTCTTACCCGAAGCTGGAGTTTCCTTCGCGCTACTACCTCTCTGCTCAATGGTCACTTCTGGACGAAATCGTGAATAGAGAGAGCTCAGCCTTCCTAGTCGCTTGGCCGTGTCTACGTCCTCGTACAATGAGCCCTTCCCCTCATATCGGTCGCTTAAGCCATCTGTGCCAAGATACTTGCAGAACACGTGGGGTTCGGTAAGCTTAGAGCTTGGGTGAAAGCATTCGAGGATAAGCTTGTACTCTTTCAGGGCCGCGGCTAGCAGAAGACGATAGTGAATGATGCGTAAGACCAGGGCATGAAAGCGATGGGAGATGGTTGCTAAAGGGAGCAGTTCACGCGTGGAGAAGGGGGATAGGATGTGGACAAAGACCTAGAGTCCGAAATAAGGGATATTAGTCTACGGCATGTATTTAAGGTTATGATCCCTCCGGAAATACCTCATTTGGCAGAGAGTAAAGATGGAGTTGCGAAGTCTTGCTGGAAGCCATCCTGCTGTCCAGTCCAGCCTCGATGACGTGGGGAGCCCGGGGTTTGGACGGCCTTCATCGACAAGAGTGACAGCACATCCTAAGAGTCACTTTGAACATGAGAGATCTCTCACAATCTCATGGATAGGCGCAGTTTGGACATCAGAAGCAGACCAGATCGTGGCTGATAAGCGTTGTTGATAAGCTCAACCGAGCTGCCCCTCAATTATCCGAAGCCCTTGGAGAGGTAAAGCACTAGCCAACTGACGTCAGCTCCGAGTCAGTTGCGACGATGTGTTCGGCTCGGCGTGGGAAAATTCGGCTGCCCGTTCTTCAACAGGAAAATAGCCCGGTCGTGATTGAGCTAAGGGTACCGAGTGACATGGCTAAAATGAATTTTACCGAGGCCAATTTGGAGCTCTCCTCATATGTCTTGATTGGTCGCGCTGGTATCGGGTTATTTGGCTCCGTGGGATATCGTAGTATGCATCCGACCTCTGAATCAATAACAGCCATCTTGAATATGTTCAGATGAGGACATAACATCAAGCAGTCAGCGAACTCAAAACAGAGCAGCTATATACAGACGGAATGGCTGGTCTATCCGATCATATTCAGCCGAGCTCAGTGAATGGAAACAAAATGGACCGGGCGGAGACCCCGCGACAACTTTTCCGGAGCCCCGCCGCATTGACCGGCCTTCTGGTTGGGCAGATGACATCGAACCCTTTCTCTTCTGGACAGTTTTCCTCTTCTTTCCTCTTCTTCTCTTCTTTAAATTTCTCAAGGTCGCTTCGTCTGTCCAGTTTTTCGTTGAAAATCCCCTCAATTATCTACAATGGTTGAAAGCGTTCTCGACGACATCTCGCACCGGAGGTTCAACCCCCTCCGGGGATCTTACATCCTAGTTTCTCCTCACAGGACTAAGCGCCCATGGCAGTAAGTTGAAAAGATATTCTTGGGTGCTGAAACAACATTGACCAAGTGAACGCGCAAACAGAGGACAGCAGGAGAGCCCCTCCAAGACCACCTTGCCCGCTTATGACCCCGCTTGCTACCTCTGCCCAGGTAACAAGCGCGCGCAGGGAGACACGAACCCCAAGTATGAGAAGACGTTTGTCTTTGTCAACGATTACAGCGCCGTCAAGGAGGAGCAGGCTTCTTATAACCCTGAGGGTGGAGATAGTGCGTTCCCAGATTCAGAGACGAGGAAATGACGGAGCCGTCGCTAATGCGCAATCCTCCTAGGTGTCGAGTCATTCTTTCTCAAGGCGGAACCGGTGACGGGCAAATGCTATGTGTTGACCTTTTCTGCGGCCCATAACCTCACCCTGGCAGACTTGTCACCAATCGAGATCGTCCCTGTCATTGACGCATGGACCGAGATCTACTCGGCCCATTTGTCGCCCAAGTCTCCTCTGGCCGCCGTGGCTCCTGCGACCACACTGCCTCCCAACTCCCCCATCGCCAACTTGTCCAAGGCTAAGGAGCAATACCGGTACATGCAGATCTTCGAGAACAAGGGCGCTGCGATGGGCTGCTCGAATCCCCACCCCCACGGTCAGGTCTGGACCACTAGCTCGCTGCCTGAAGAGCCAGCGATGGAACAGGAGCAGATGAAGAAATACCGACGGGAGCACCAAGGCAAGCATATGCTGGAAGACTATGCCGCCCTGGAATGCCGGAAGCAGGAGCGTGTCGTGTTTGAGAACCAAGCGTTCTTGGTCGTCTGCCCATGGTGGGCAACCTGGCCGTTCGAAACTATGATCGTCAGCAAGAAGCACAAGCGCGCGCTCGTTGACCTCAATGAGAACGAGAAGGCCCAGCTGGCCGAGGCCATCGCCGAGATCACCAGACGGTACGACAACCTCTTCGAGACACACTTTCCTTACAGCATGGGCATTCACCAGGCGCCGCTCGAGGGCACCGATGAGGAGATTGAGTCTTCGTACCTGCACCTGCATTTCTACCCTCCGCTGCTGCGCAGCGCAACCGTGCGGAAGTTCTTGGTCGGGTAGGTTCTCTACAATTCGCGCCTTTGACATATCTGCTAATCGGTTCCAGCTATGAGATGATGGCCGAGCCCCAGCGTGATATTACCCCTGAACAAGCGGCTGCGAGATTACGTGGTTGCGGAGGAGAGTTGTATAGGAAGAAGATGGACGCATGAGGCGAGTCAGAGGAACCAACTTTTGTATAAATAAATAGGTTAGTGCTAGGAATACCCATATCTTGTCTTGGAAGGACGGATCCGGTCTCGACCTCGGTCAGCTTCGTACCGAGCCGATGAGACAGTACAGCAAACCCGAAAGGTGTAGATGAGATATCCATGTCCACTGAGAAGGTCAAGACCGAGTAGTGTTATTTCGACTCTACGCAGAGAGATAAGCTTCCCTCTGCGTCAACATCCAGGTCAATGTCGACGACGCAACAATCAGCGGGCTCACGAACCGCCCCTTGAGCTGCGCACTGCCGAAAGCCAACCACTCTCCGACAAAGTGGACAAGGGCAAGGCCAAAGCTCCAGATTGCAAGGTCGTACACAGCGGGAGTGGTGATATTGTAGGCCGCGTACATCCGGACGACGGCCGAAAGGAAGGTCCAGGTGCCAAAGGTGCGGGAGGACAGAGGGGTTGTGAGCGAGCGGCCATCAGCGGTTCTGGCATTGTAGAGCTCTGCAGCGTAGTTGTCTGAACGGTAGCATTGGAGGCTGTTGATCGCAGAGACCACGGAGACCTGTTCAGCAAGGATGGTCAGTTGTGATTCTGTTGAGATTTTGTTTACAGCAGAGTCCAGTCAGTAAACACGCGTACCAAGACGAGCCATTTTGGCAGAAGACCCTCGAAAGGGGGTAGGTAGGAGAGGAGACTGGTCATTATGTAGATGGAAATGCAATTGGTATTATATCGATTAGGTTACAGCGAGCAGTCTGCGTGGCATATGTATCTATCTTGTGGACGATAAAGGTTGAACACCAGACTAAGGGGCCGAGGCAGGTGCGGCGGACTATTGGTACAATACATACCCACTCCGCAGCCAAGAGTACCTAAGGAAGGGAACTTTAGATAACTTTGAATACCACCGAATCGTCATAGACTTCCTTAGGGATACTGAATCCTTGATATACATTAAGTCATAGAGTAATGTGTCGCATACCAGTGTGGATATTGGATACTATGTTATATAAGTTTCGTAACGTTCTGTCACTAGTGGGTCCCTGATCAATGTCTTTATACTCTATCTATAGGGCTCTATTATATGAAGTATTCGAGGTCCTTGCTATATATATACTACAGGATGAATTAAACCAGGCTACATGATGATTTCATATCCCAGTATGCATGCCATTGAATATTCGTGAGGTAGTTCCATTGAGTGTACTGTAAACAAGTGATAAGCACCTTTTGTATCAGCTGTCCGCCGTAATATGGCTGGCCGAGGATGTTCGGTCTTGGCGCGATGTTTCTCCCCAACAATTTTGACTTCTCCGCGTGCAGCGCGCTCCTTCAATTGATAATAACATTGTACTCCCGCCGACAAGCTTCTTTATCCTAACAACTACAGTGTCAGTACGGGAGTGGTCGTCGGCATGGAGTTCCTGTCGAAGTATACAGCTTGTTTGTCCAATTGGGGGCTCAACCTTGAGCCCGGCATACAGACTGTGGGCGCTGCGGTCCTGCTTACCACCGGGAGCTTGTTTATTGCTTCGCGGGTTTTGACTTTTATCAGAGTGCTATTGAGCTTGTTTGTGCTTCCAGGGAAACCGGTACGTTTGATATTACTATGCTTACTCAACAACTTCCGTACTAACAGTAGTCAGCTCCGCTCATTCGGCCCCAAGGGTAGCTGGGCAGTGGTTACAGGTGCCTCGGACGGACTAGGCAAGGAATTTTCTCTGCAGCTCGCTCGCGCCGGCTTCAACATCGTGCTCGTGTCCCGGACTGCCTCGAAGCTCACCACGTTGGCCGAGGAGATCACCACCAAACACTCCGTGCAGACCAAGACGCTAGCAATGGACTTTGCCGCCAACGACGACGCAGACTACGAGGAACTCAAGGCGATAGTAGATGAACTAGATGTCGCCGTCCTGATCAACAACGTCGGCAAGAGCCATGACATCCCTACCCCATTCGCGCTGACCCCCGAGGATGAGATGACGGATATTGTGACCATCAACTGCCTGGGCACCCTGCGCACTACGCAGTTGATCATCCCTAGCATGATGCAGCGCAAGCGCGGCCTTGTCCTGACGATGGGCTCATTCGGCGGTCTGCTTCCTACCCCTCTACTGGCTACGTACTCTGGCAGCAAGGCCTTCCTGCAACAGTGGTCGACGTCCCTTGGCTCCGAGCTCGAGCCGTACGGCATCACGGTCGAGCTGGTGCAGGCGTACCTTATCACCTCGGCCATGTCGAAAGTGCGCCGGACCAGCGCTACCATCCCGGACCCTCGGGCCTTTGTCAAGGCCGTGCTGTCCAAAATCGGTCGCAATGGAGGGTCTCCCGGCTATGCGTACAGCTCTTCGCCATACTGGAGTCATGGTCTTATGGCCTGGTTCTTGACCTGTGTGATGCAGCCGATGGGCAAGTTGGTCGTCGGCCAGAACAAGTCCATGCACGAGGCCATCCGGAAGCGTGCTCTGCGTAAGGCGGAGCGGGAGAAGGGGAAGAAGAGTACTTAGCTGGGCGGGGTTGACTTTCAGGCTGTATGTACCCTGACTAAGACAGCTAGTATTGGTGATTGCATGTGGATTAAGGTCCAATGTTGGAGGACACAGTGGCCGAAGACTGATAAGCCTATCAACAAGGATGAAAACCGAAAACATTTGTTAGAGTACACTCCACTATCTAGATCATGTATGGAACAGCCGATCTAGATTTGGTTTGCAGGCCGTCTTCCAGTGTTACGAGGTCAATGACACAAGCCTTTACCATATCACTCCATGCTCCTGCTTGATGGGATGCTAACGTCATGGTCAATGAAGTGACTAAGGACAGGGCCATGAGGATAAGAGTCAACACTGTCCTTCGGTCAACCCTCGGCCAGATATTTTGCGTGCTGCCATAAACATCTAGAGGTCCAGATCCCAGCAATGTAGAGCTCGCGCGAATATATGTAGATGGTACACTGTGCGTCCTTTACACATTTTCACTTAAAATAATTCTCGTGGACTAAATCAACACTTGCCAAAATTATTAAAAAACTACAGACACTATCACACCACACCATTCCTGCATCTTGGCTCTATAGTCCGGACGGCTCAGCATCGGACTCGGATATCCTTCTGTCTACGTCTGATCAAAGCAATGCAGTAAGAATTCTAAATCGTAAAGATTGCATGATCATTTTGCGCTTTTTCAGACAGTGTGCCCAATGCAGAGTACACCATGAGATTTGTCTCAGAAGCAACAGCTACAGCAGCAAATATTGCCACCATGCAACCCATTTTGCAAGACAATTTCGACGGTCAACACTACTGCACGAGTCGGCCCGTCACTTGCCGAGTTGAGTGAAGCGGCATGCCGAGTCTCACCGAAGTCTAAAACGGTCAACTAATCTGTACGGGAATCACCGAGCTATCAAGATTACGTCCCGAAATTCCAATCCCAGAAAGTCCGGTGAATCTCCGAAGCCTGCATATTGCATGGTACGTCAGATGGATTCCTGGTCGAGTATCTAGACTACTAAGACCAGGGTAGGAAAGAGAAAAGCCAAGTTCAATGGCGGACGATGATGCTGATCGCCTGGTTCCTGCATCTACATTGATTGGATGGGTGTTACGGAAGACTCGGACGCTAAATATAAATCGCGTTCTTACACTATGTTGTTTTCAGTTATTGATCATCAGTCTGTTGATCAACGGATGCGACCCGTTGACTGATTTTTCTTGTGGGTCTGTGGTGGTCCCATTGAGGAATCAGTAGACGATGGTAAAAATTATGGTCTGGTGCTTTTTAAGAGATGATGTTTTCAGATTTGCGATGAAAGAGATGCGCACTTAGGTACAGTTAAAGCAACTCTTGTAAATAGAAGACAATCAAATCCTACACGACAAACTGCACATAATGCACTGATCGTAGGTTATAGAGAGATTATAATGAGATTGAGATAATGACGCACTATGCTGACTATGTACAAGAAGGCCCACTATGAACTAGTAGGATGCAAATCCACCATCGGTGAACTAGAACAGGACGTGCAAAATTTTCATGGCTCGGGTTGAGCTTGCTGTGCTCAATCGGCACACCGAAATCTTGTCAATCCCGAGTCCAAATGAGTGTGCCGATCGGTCCGAGTCCGTCACCGTAGCAGTGTCAAATCATGTCAATCAGAATCAGCACACTCTCTGCTTATCTGTTCTTAGAACATTGATATCGAGAATTATCTTGGAGTCATAAGTAGTGACTAGAATCCATATCTACAGACTCGAAATGGTATAAATCCAGCACTCCTTCCCTTCGCCACTCTTTCCTGCTGTCTTTCCCGCTGTATTTCTTGTCCTGATCTCGGCATCGTCTTCTCGGGGTCGATGAGCAAAATTCTTCCCGATGGCCCCACCGAATGATCTAGTGGTCAGCTAACCACAGACTAGGCGCTGCTCTACAGCCTTGAATCATGATCTGCCTCAACCTTGGAAAGGTTTCGCTTGGCTGAGGCAGCCGAGAGAAGTACTTGCTTGTAATAATAATACTTAGTTTTAGTCAATGTTACAACACAAAAAAGAAGAAATTAAACACAAGGGAGGGGCTGATGGTGGATCCCCTGCTTGAGGCTGCTCTTTAGCTGGCCTGGACCTGAATCAAGGGACCTGAAGGGATACAAGAATGAAACCTCAAAATGAGTTGGAATCACTAACACCGCAGCTGATATACAGGCAGTATGTCTCGATTTGTACTCAAGATTCATCAAACTGTAAGACTATAATTGAAAGTGTAACTATATATCGTACTGTACTGAGAACTGTTCATCGCTCACGTGGAGTCCCAATCGGGAAATGCCCGTGGCATCACGGACTGTCGGAGACGTCGAGTTTCTCAGACACCATCTACATCATCGTCGCATCCCAATCACATCCGTCATTCAGATCTCCAAATTACTCCGTACTTCCGACTATCCAGGTACAACCCGATGGGTAATCTCTGCTTCGTGGAAATCACCTGTCCTCCTCTTCCTCCTCGCCTCCCCCTTCTCCACTCCCCACTAGAATTTTCCAAGAACACCACCCCTCGTTCTGGTCGACGCTCCCCCTAGCTTCACTTGTCTGATCTCGCTGCATACCGACCAATCATCCCCGACGAGTCATTCACTTTCCGACTCTTCCAGATGGGGTCCCCATCCATTGTGCCCCTGCCATTCCTCTGGCCCATGGGCGTACCCCGGGTGGAAGTCAATACTGCCGACGGATGAAGACTTTTTCAACGCTCTGACTGCGTATATAATTTCCCCTCACTCCCCTCTTTCCTTTTCGCTCTCTTCCTCTCTTTCTTTCCTCTATCCCCGTGAGCCTTTCCCCCTCTGGATGTACCGCCATCATGGGTGTCTCCAATCTTCTATCAAAGTTCGGCAAGCCTGCCGTGGAACAGCATGAGGACTCGCAGGCTACTACTCCTGCCCGTGCCGACTCGACACTGGAGAAGGACAGTGACCTCATTGATGACAGTCCCGTCAAGTATCTCACATGGCGGTCCTTCATCCTGGGTATTGTTGTCTCTATGGGTGGTTTCGTTTTCGGTTACGCAACTGGTAAGTTATCTCTATAGGGGTTGTCTCATCGGGTCACAATCGCTCACGATTTTACTATAGGTCAGATTTCTGGTTTCACCACCATGGATGACTTCAAAAGACGGTTCGCCGAGGTCCAGCCCGACGGATCATACAAGTTCAGCAACGTTCGCAACGGTCTTATCGTCGGTCTTGTACGTTGTCATCATCTATAAATACCGCATCATTCTTCGCTAACCACTCGAACAGCTGTCGATTGGTACCATGATTGGCGCTCTTGTCGCTGCTCCCATTGCTGACCGCATGGGACGCAAGTTCTCCATCTCCTTCTGGTCTCTGATCCACATTGTCGGTATCATCATTCAGATGGCCACCGATAGCAAGTGGTACCAGGTCGCCCTCGGCCGTTGGGTTGCCGGTCTGGGTGTCGGTGCGCTGTCCAGCATCGTTCCCATGTATCAGAGTGAATCCGCTCCCCGTCAGGTCCGTGGTGCCATGGTCAGTGCCTTTCAGCTGTTCGTGGCCTTCGGTATCTTCATCTCGTACTTGATCAACTACGGTACTGAGACCATTGAGTCGACCGCCTCCTGGCGTATCACCATGGGCATTGGCTTTGCCTGGCCCCTGATCCTCGGTGTGGGAACCCTCTTCCTGCCCGAGTCGCCCCGCTTTGCCTACCGCCATGGCCGCATTGATGAGGCTCGCAAGACCATGTCCAAGCTCTATGGCGTTGGCCCCAACCACCGTGTGGTTGTGCAGGAGATGAAGGAGATGAAGGACAAGCTGGACGAGGAGAAAGCTGCCGGCGTCGCTGCCTGGCACGAGATCTTCACCGGTCCCCGCATGTTTTACCGTACCATTCTGGGCATTGCCTTGCAGTCCCTGCAGCAGCTCACCGGCGCCAACTTCATCTTCTACTATGGTAACAGTATCTTCACCTCGACCGGTCTGAACAACAGCTACGTCACCCAGATCATCCTGGGCGCTGTCAACTTCGGTATGACCTTGCCCGGTCTCTACGTTGTTGAGCACTTTGGCCGCCGGAACAGTCTGATGGTCGGTGCTGGCTGGATGTTCATCTGTTTCATGATCTGGGCCTCCGTCGGCCACTTTGCTCTCGACCTGGCGGACCCCTCCAACACCCCCCAGGCCGGTGCTGCTATGATCGTCTTCACCTGCTTCTTCATCGTCGGCTTCGCCACCACCTGGGGTCCTATCGTCTGGGCCATCTGTGGTGAGCTGTACCCCGCCCGCTACCGCGCCATCTGCATAGGTATCGCAACCGCCTCCAACTGGACCTGGAACTTCCTCATCTCCTTCTTCACCCCCTTCATCTCCAGCTCCATCGACTTCGCTTATGGTTATGTCTTCGCCGCCTGCTGCTTCGCTGCCGTCCTGGTCGTCTTCTTCTTTGTCAACGAGACCCAGGGCCGCACCCTCGAGGAGGTCGACACCATGTACGTCCTGCACGTCAAGCCCTGGCAGAGCAGCAGCTGGGTGCCCCCCGAGGGTATCATCCGGGATCTGCACCCCGCTCCAGAGGAGAACCAGAAGCAGGAGGGTCAGGGCCAGGTCGAGCACACCGAGCCCACCGAGATCCGGGAGTAATCATTCCGTCTTCAACTCATGTACAGTATTTCTGGGGACGGCTCTGCAGATTTTTTCTTCATGTTGCATATGAATGAATCACTCTAGTTCGCTTGATGTGCATACTCATTGCAAAAGATACGGCGTTTAAACGGTTACTGGGAGCATTTAGACCATCAATCAATCAATCAACACA
This sequence comes from Aspergillus lentulus, assembly GCF_001445615.1. Lineage (NCBI taxonomy): Eukaryota > Fungi > Ascomycota > Eurotiomycetes > Eurotiales > Aspergillaceae > Aspergillus > Aspergillus lentulus. Next base: position 2,039,267 of record NW_028322118.1, read on the forward strand.
AATCAATTCTCATATTATCCTGACTTGTGTACAAACCCACTATAAACATTGTAACTGTCCGCCCTCTATTATTATTTGGGCATAGGCTGTAGTCACCAATTGGTAGACCTCTGCACTTTCCTTCTTGACTTAGCAATTCCTCTGGCCCTAAGTATCGTAGTCCGCGGAACTGTATACAACTCGACTACGCAATTCACTTCATCTGATAGGCGGCAGAAACACATACAACAGTCTACCGTTGAATTTTCAATCGTACTTAATGCCATACCATGAAATTGATTCTTGACTCTAGGGATATAGACCAGGTATTCAAGCGGTGTCATTCAAATCAGGCGGAAAGAAATGGAATAGAATGGAAGAATGAAAACACAGGTAAAGGACCCCAACGCCGATTTTTGACACCCGTTTCCGTTTTGAAACAATATACGACTAAGATTAGGAATGGACTTCGTCTCATCGTCGACTTCGATCCTGACCACGAATGCAATGCGGATGCCTTTACCGGCGCTGGGTCTTGCCGATCGTGCGCTTTCCGGTGTACTATTAATTGATAAAGTTAGTGGATGCGAGGGGAATTACAGAGTGAGAGAATGGGAAAGGGGTAACGTACCAGATGCTTGGGCAAGGAGGCGGTCGTGTGTCGGTCTGCTTCTCCGGCTCTGGCCATCCGGTTCATCTTCTTCTGGCCCAGCTTGAGAAGGCGCTCGGCCTTGCTGCGGGACGTCGTGTCCGTCACACCGTCCACCAGACGGTTGGTGGCCGCCTGGCTGCGGGCGCGGCTCTTGGCGCGGGCAATCGCCTGGCGAGGATCCGAGCCGTCGATCTCCATGGCGTCGCCGGTGTCGATCTCGCTGCGGGTGGTGGTGCGGCCGCGTGCCTGGCTCTGGGAGCGGGCGCGGGCAGCAGCCGCATCGACGTCGTAGCCGGCCGCGTCCAGAGCCTGCTCCATCTGCGACAGCTTCTTGGCCTTGGCGCTGCGGGGGATGGCCGCCCTGTTCTTGAGCGACTTGCGCAGCTTGGCGTCGTTGCGCATCAGCGCGCGCTTCTCGCGGATCAGGTCCGCCTTCATGCGGTTGTCGGCGTCCTCGACATCCTCGACGCTCTCATCCGAGTCGTAGAAGCCCTCTGCCTCCAGCTTCTCCTCCTCCTCCTCCAGCGCGGCCAGCTTCTGCTCGATGTCCGGGTCCACAAAGTCGTAGACGTTCTTGCCATTCCAGACCTCGGGGATCTTGTCGTGCTTCCACTCGTCGTCGGCCAGCGTGTAGTTCTTCTTGAGGTCGACGTTGTACACACCGGCACCGCCGTTCTCCTCCTCGATGTCCCGCTCGAGCTTCTTCCGGTTCAGATCGTCCTTGTCGTATTTCTTCAAGTTCTTGACCGCCTCGGGAATGAATGCCTCACGAACGCCACCAACAGGCTGTGCCACATGGATACGCGCCAGCACGTCGCCGAGACGACCTCCGGGGGTGCCGGAGCTGTTGGTACCGGACTTGAGCTTCTGAGCCACCCGCTCGGCGAGCAGCTTGTCGCAAGCAGCGTTCTTCACAGCCGTGACACCCTCGGTGGTTGCGCACGACAGCTGCAGCATCTCCACATCACCGGACTTGAGGATCTTCTCGATCTCCTCCTGGTATTCCGGTTCGAGATCCTCGGGGCGACGGACATCAATCTTGTTGACCACCAGGAAGACGATCTTGTTGGCAAACAGTGGTCTGATGCTGTGGAAGAGCTTGATCTGATCGGCGACCGAGTAGCCACATTGCTCGGAAAGATCCATGAAGTACATGATGGCAGAGCGAAGATGGGCAATAGCGGTAATGGACTGCATTTCAATCGTGTTCATTTCCTCCAGAGGGTGGTCCAGGATACCAGGGGTATCAATAGCCTGGAATCGCAGGTACTTGTAGTCGAAATGACCGACAAACAAACTCTTCGTGGTGAACGCATAAGGCTGGACATCGACATCGGCACGGGTGATGCTGCGCAAGAAGCTGGACTTTCCGACATTGGGGTATCCGCAGATCAGGAGAGTACGGGTGTTGGGATCGATGGAAGGGAGACGGCCCAAGTGCTGCCGAACCTGCTCCAGGTAGACAAGGGGATCCTTCAGACGTCTGCAGATGGTGGCCATACGACCCAAGGCGGCGCGCTTGAGCTGCTTGCACTGAAACAGAGACTGAGCATATTTGATGAGACGGACATAGTCGCGAGACACGGTTTCGATGAGATGCTTGGCGGTCGACACCTGGCCGAGAGCGATTCTGAAGTGGTCGGCGTCATAAAGGGTGTTCATAAGATCCTTGTCTGAAGGATGTTAGTTATTAGAGCAAATGAAATCGCAAGGCAGAAACGTACGGAAAGGATGGATATCCTGCAATCTGGGGAATCCATCGAGAATTGCCTGGAACTTTTCGCAGAATGTTTCCTGGGTATATTTGACCTTCCGAGTGTAGAAACCTATTATTGCGCAGAGAATTTTCGTTAGTGCCACTGTTCTTCTTTGAGGACATGAAATCGGACGGATATGGTATCCATCCACCGATTCATGCAAAAATCCATGGATTGACCATACCTCTAATACGACTGATCTTGAAACCAGCACGGATCTGTGTAGGGAGCTGTCTCTGTGTGCGACTGAGAACGATATCCAAGAACTCCTGGTTCGTTGGCACAGGTGGGATCTAAGCAAGCGGTGAAAAATCCATCAGTTTGGCTGCTCTGACACGGTCTCTGATAATAAATCCATCAACAAGACGACTTACATCCTTCCAGGTCGTCTTCATGATGGGCACCGGCAAGAGAAATAAAAACTTGAAAAACTCTTGCGATGTTTCCCGGTGGACGAGCTGTTGGAATTGTTGTTGATAGACGGGAGGGAAAAAAATTATCTGCGGGCGGTCGGGCGGGCAGATTTTGGCGGGCGGTGAACAACGCAGATGTGGGGAGGAAAAAGTAGCGAGACTCTCTGTTACAGCGAATAGATAGATAATTGTTAGAGGAAGAGGAAATAAATAATTATTGCATTCTAATCATAATCATGTACATTGACTATCATCATAGGAGTATGGTTACACATAAGATGGCTGAAAACCCAGGCCTCCGTCCCAGATCCATGACAGAACTCCGTTGCTTTTTTCTCGTAAAGCCCACCATCTAAGACCAAAAACCAGTGTGACCCATTAACATGCAAGCTCGTGGGGAGATAAAAAAACAAGTGAATAACAACAAAAGGATGAAAGATGACATCAATCTTGCCGAACGAGGACACGCAATACAGAACTCGAAGTAGGATGAACCATCGGCCATGAACTCATGATTATTCCTGGGTAAATTCCAGCACCTGACCCAGTTAGCATTCACAGTCTGAGGAGGCTATACACCTTCTGATCAATCAAGAATAAACTTACCAGGTCAGTCCATCCGCCGCTGCCAAACTGACACTTGCTGGGACCACGGTTTTCAAACCCAAAAGACTCGTAAAAAGGCACCAGATGGTCATGCGCAATGATGGAGATGCGCTCAGCGATCGCGGCTTCCCTGATCCGCTGGATATATGACTTCATCAGAGTGCTTCCGACTTGCTTGCCCTGGTGTTCCGGAAGTACAGCGAGGGAATGGATGGCGATGGTGCTACCATACTCGTCGTGTCCGATGGTCTCTCCGTTCTCCGTAACGACGCGAGCACTCTTCCAGTTGGCCGGGAGCTTCATGGCATTGTCTGTGACAAGTTGTGTTGAGGCCCGCGTGGCAATGATATGACCGATCAAAGTCGGACGCGGCTTGGGTTGGCCCTTTGGTACAATGGGAATGGTGAATAGGCCTAGACATAATTCAGGGCATTTTGTGAGGCGGTAGATGAACTGGCAGAGAAACAGAAAATGGTCAGGACATTCCGATGAATTAACTGACAAGAAAACACACCTTCTCTCGAGAGCAGCGCTCGTTTTCTGGAAATGCGTTTTCAACCTCGACACAATCGTCGACATTGGACACCGTCAGAATTTGGACAAAAGGATGCAGTTCATCCAATTTGGTGCGATGATGCACAGGCGGGCGCCGAAGCCAATATGAGAAATCACTAATCTCATCAGGGTCGACTGCGACATAGTCTTCGTCCACCTCCTCGTGGTCTTCGTCGGCAGTCTCCAAGGGAAGACCATTCGCCATGGCAGCCTCGGCCCGTGGAGACAAATCGCTGGCTGTCGCAGGGAGGGAATAGTCTTCTGCGTTGGACAAGGGCTTGAAACCGGTCATGGTTTCGGTCTGATGGGTGGGTTCGGCCATGGCCAAGAGGAATTCAATTCTCTTGTTCCGTTGGAGATATCCGATATCTCCCAAAATATCTCCAAACTAAACTCACGACAAGGAAAAGTTGCAAGGAGACTGAGACTCAAATCTATCACTGGCGCACAGATACCTAGGTGGTAATGGCGATGGCGGAGAATGACGGGGGAGGGCTGAAAATTAGAGGGGTTTCTGGCTCGGCGGGAAAGCCTAGAAAAAGCGAGTGAGTGGACTGTGGAGCAGCTTAATGCGGGTGATATGATAGCATTAGATCGGGAGGATTATAGAGTGGAATGGATTGAATTAGACTCGTTACACAGTGTTGATTTGAAGATTGATGGCATTCTAACTATGTGATTACTCGATCTATGATTCTTCGGTTGCATATTGACCAGGATAGGGATAGGGGACCTGCATCATGCAACTCGAGAAGATATCTGATTGATTGTCCTATCTCATAATCTGCAGCTGATTATACCGTTGCCACCAGGGGAAAACTCTGTAGTAGTACCTCTCAAGTACTAGTCTAAGTAGATAGTGGCACGTCTATCAAGCATTCTTCAGGACAGAATTTTCAGCATTTCTTCAGACATCCCAAGTAACGTGACTGTCAACCGTTGTTCCAAGTACCTTCTACTGTGTCACTCATTTCATCCATCATTAAGCTACCCAGCAGTGATGCTAGCCTCGACCAGTGGAAACGCCGAGGAAACTATCGGATCGGATTTACTCTACATACACAACTACTATCTAGTACCTCTCTATCGAAGTATACATACTGTACTGTATGTAACTCGGTAATAGTGTCGGCCATACGAGCAGTCGATACTATGAGCGATTATCCACCATTCGAACTGGACATCTCATCAATGAGTAATGAGGACGAGGGAATTTCTCTCAAATCTGAAAGCAGCTTATAATGATGGGAAATCCTATTAACAGGCAGTTTCTGCGCATAGAAAGAGAGAATAATTATGAATGTAACGGCCGACCGACAGCGGAGTGCGTCATACTCCGGAGTAAAGAAAACTAAATCCCGCATCGACTCATACTCTCAATATTTTCTTTGGGCTCCCTCGGCTTGTTAGGTAGCTTCTAAGCCTGTCGCCCTTTTTCTGGTTTCTGGGTCGACCGCTACATATAACTCATTTTTCATTCCTCTTTATCATCCTCAGTTCCTTTTCTTCCATGCATCCCTTTCTGGTCTTGTTCTCGTGGGTCTTTGACAGGAACGAAACATGAGCCCTCACACCGGTTGGCCGCCGCGGACGGTCAATTCATCTTTCCTCAAGGTACCAAATTATACAACAACCAGATAATTCAAGCGTCTCTGACCGCATCTATAATGTCCAGAAGCATCGCTCTTCGCTTTGCGCCTGCCAGCATACATCATCTTTCTTGCCTCGATCCTTTTCCACTACTGCTGATCGGCATGTCCAGCAGAGCGCCGACTTTTCTTCCAGCAGTCGGAGTTATGACCGGTTAGGCCGACGAGCAAAGGAGAAGCTGCTCGACCGGGTACAGTCATACTGCAGTGCGTGGTCATAAGCTCAATTGGCTAACGGGACCATTTTTCTCGCTATGCAGGAATTCTTTCTGAGCTTGTTGAGCTCCGCATCCACCAAGCGAGAAGCCAAATCCTATCTGGCTCGGCTGAAGGCTCAACACCCAAAGTCATCCGATCCGAATAAGCCCGAACCAGAGAAACTAGCTACAACACCTACCTTACCCTCTGGTGTCAATCTGGGGTCTTTCTACGGAGCCTCCAGATCCGTCTACGAGAGTCCCGTCTTCCGACAGGGTCCCAGCCCTACCGCTCCACCTTCGCTGGAGCCAGTCGAACGACTGCATTTGGCCTTGGTCCGATTGTCTACCCCGCAATCGCTTGATGACAACATTATCGACGGCGTTGCGAAGACTCTGTCTCAATTGAATCGGCTGGGCTTGACCTGCTGTGTCGTGGTTGATCCGGGGACGGAGGAAGTCGCAAGTACTCTGCGGCAATGCGCTATCGAGCAGGCCGATCGCTTGGCAATCGCAATTCAAAAGCAGCCCGACTCGAAATCACTTCGGCTTGACTCGGTCTTTTCCATTGACCCTTCCGGCTCTGGTTTCCCGCAAGTTTTCTCTCGAAAGGCACTGCTGAATCCGCTACGCCATGGCCACACCGTCATTCTGACCCCCATTGCATACACCGAAGACGTTCCAAGGGCGGTCATAGTACCAGCAAACGATGCTGTGCTCGCGTTGACGAAAGAGCTCGCTGGTCTAGCAAGCACCCCGGACCCTGATGAGGATCCTATGGTCACTGCGGAAAGAATCGGCCGCCTCCAGAAAGAGGTATCCTTGGACAGGGTGATCCTATTAGACTCACTAGGTGGAATCCCGGCGTTCAATCGGCGACAGACATCCCATGTCTTCATAAACATGGAGCAAGAATACGACGATATCGAAAACGAATTGTTACAAGCGCGAGAGATCGTGCCTGCCGCAGAGACAAGCCTGTTGAAGGCGGGCCCCGGTTCAATCGCAGACAGCAATCCAGTTTCAAAATTTGTCAACTCAGAGGTCATGCCGGTGCCCTCTGGCCCGACACAGGACCTGAAGTTCGCGAAACCCCACAGGAGTGCAATTGAAGGCCATCTGGAAAATCTGCGTGTCGCCCAGAAAGCGCTCGCTATGCTACCCTCGGCCTCATCGGGAATCATCACGTCGCCATTCGAGGTCGCGAGCTCGGCCCAGACATCACCTACCTCTGAGTTTTCCGCCGTGGGCACTCGACGGCAGAGAAACCCCCTAATCCACAATCTACTGACAGATAAGCCCTTGCTATCATCGTCACTGCCGATGAGTCGGCGTGGACCGACGAACAATGGGCAAGGCACCGTTTATCCCGTCACCTCTCATACTACGTTTGTCAAACGCGGTATGCCGCTGACTATGCTGCCCAATCCGTGGGCAGAGCCGTGGACGCCTCAAAGTCGGCCGCGGCTGAAGTTGGACGATCCTAGTATCGACTTGCCTCGCTTGGTTCATCTCATTGAGGACTCCTTTGACCGGAAACTCGACGTCCAAGACTACTTGAACCGTGTCAACGACCGCCTTGCCGGGTTGATCATCGCCGGTGAGTACGAGGGCGGCGCCATTCTAACCTGGGAACTTCCTCCTGGCGTGAAGGACGATGGCAGTGAGGCCAGTAATGCTCGAATGGTCCCCTACTTGGACAAGTTCGCCGTGCTCAAGCGCAGTCAAGGGGCAGGCGGCGTGGCAGACATTGTCTTCAACGCCATGGTGCGCTCGTGCTTTCCCAACGGAGTATGCTGGCGCAGCCGCAAGAACAATCCGGTGAACAAATGGTATTTTGAACGGTCTCTGGGCACTTGGAAGCTGTCCGACACCAATTGGACCATGTTTTGGACCACCCCTGGCCTGGTGGAAGATTCGCAGAAGTTTCGGGATTACGAAGCTGTATGCCGCAGCATTCAGCCAAGCTGGGCCGACGACACCGGCGTGGTTGATTGATTGGGCTCTGCTTTCCATTTTCTTGCATATATTCATTACCATTATATATATCCTTCATAGAGTACATAGAGGTGCGAGGAATTGAATCGTTGATAGACCGGCAATGCTCTGAACAGAAACTCACCGCCTTCGGGATTGCGATGGCAGCGGATGGCTTGTCTCCATCCATCACCGCAGCAGCGCAACCTGCTCCCTGATCTCTTCTTCTCTCGACAAACCATGGATCAATTTATAATCATGAATCAATGACACGATGCCCATCTGCATCGAATGCTCTTACCCCGTCTCGCACCTGTATAGCACTTACAGCCGCGCTGATGACCGCTCTCTGGGCAAGGGCGTGCGTCTGACGCAATGTCCGCGCTGCAAGCGCTTCGCGGACAAATATGTGGAACATGATTTTGTGGTGCTTTTTATAGATCTAGTTCTGATCAAACCTCAGGTATTGTGTTTGGTTCTACTTTTGCTGGTGTAACCGATGACTGAGTGGCCAGGTCTACCGACACCTGCTCTTCAACCGACTAGGGGGTAACAATGATCAATTCGATGTACGGACCGGCCTTTTCTAATTCTTGGATAACCGCTGATTCGTCTCGTTTATAGCGCTCAATTATCCGTCTGGGAATTCTTCTCCTTCTGTTCGATGTATACCTAACCTGGGCGCGGATCGAGAGGTCCCCCACCCTCGCAGCCTCCTGGCTTGCCCGCACACCGATCATCGTGCAATACCTCTTCTTTCTAAGCTTGAACGCCGTCGCAACTCTTGCGCATCATCTCACAGTTAGGCTGCTTGCCTCTCTGCTCTCACCGACACCATATGGCGGCAGCAGCACCAACACAAGCGGGGCCGAGGGACCTGTCCTTTCGAATCCCTCCACCCCCGTCTTCCCCTCGTTCTCGTCCCAGTCCCAGTCGGTTACACCGTCGGGGCAACAGTCACCCTCCGCTGGGATGGCAATGAGCCCGACGAGACTCACGCCTCACGGTTCCTCCCAGGACGTCTCACTCTCGGCCAGTGCTGCTGCCCTGGGCACATCAGCGTCCACCACCAATCTCGGTACCGACCAACACCACCACAACCCCGCGTCTACACCGCAGGGATCGTTACCCTTCCCCCCGCCGCCTCTGCGCCGTGCGTCCACCGCGCCGGCGCAGAGCATCCGGCCTTTGCCACCGCCGTCCCCGGCCAGCCCAACAGCCATCAGCACCGCCCTGCTCGTCAGCAGCTGCGCGAAACTCTTTCCTATCCTTCTCGTCATCTGGGGTCCCGACGGCAGCGGCAGCTCATCTGTACCTATCAAACAGGACAACACAAGTGCCGGCGGGATGACGCATTCCACCCTGACGCAGCGGATGTTGAGCAGGTACACCCCGACCGCGAGCGCCGACGCTCCCAGCGCGACGGGATTCGTGTCCTCAGTGTCGTCGTCCCTGCTCGACAAGTTGGTCTCCAGCCTGGCGTGGTTGATCCCGGCGTCGGTGCCAACGAGCTACCTGACAAATTGTGCCGAGTTGGTCGGCTCGCTCTTTTCCCTTGGGGCAGCGGATACGCATCTGGGGCTGTTGAGTAATATCGAGGCGCTGTATATCCTGCTCGGATGCGGGTATCTGCGCGCGGTGGCCTTGGCGGTGGCCGGCCTGCTTGCGCGGTGGATGGTGCAGAGGGTGATCCTGGGTGCGGTGGGCATCGGCTGACGCAGTCTCTACCATTTAAACCCCATAATGTCTTAATGTTCGACACAATCTGAATTAATCTCTAGAAAACAGCGCTAAAGCAACCAGCCTTGTAACCAGTCGGGTAATTTGTGCCCGCATATAAAAACATAGGCCACTATACAGTCACTTCCACGGTAACCATCCACCCAAATCACTCAATCAACCCCCACCCACAACCAACGTGTAAACGTCAAACTCAATGCGGTACGCGATCAGGCCGAATATCCGACCTCTTCGGCACAATAAGCGGATGCCACTGTGCAAGGAACGTAATAGCTAACAGCATATCATCAGCCCTCTGCCCCAAACCCACAGGGGACGGAATACATACCCCACATCAAATAACACGACGCAAGCGATAGGATCAATGTGCTTCGCCACAATCTGTCATATCATCAGTATCAGTATCAGCCTGTGCACTGGATGCAAACGGAACGCAATGCAGCGTAAGGGAAAGAAAGAAAGGAAGCTCACGTCTGGTTCTCCCCCTTAGGACTAAAGATCCATGCTGCTAGGGCTGCCAGGACGACGATGACGAGACCGATGATGAGACTCCAGCTGTGTGTGCATGCTTGTTAGTGTTTTGTTTCGTTTGAGGAGGCGAGGAGGGGAAGAGGGTGGGTGACGGACCCGTTTGCCATGGTTCCGGTGGTGGTGGTGACTTCAATAATGTTCTGATCGAGGGGTTCAGGTGATGCGTTGATAGACTGCGGGTGTACAGGGCCAGCCTGGTACGTTGAAGATCGAATCGAGTTCGTATGGGATGGAGTTGGAGAGGCTGGGTCTGTCGGAGATGAGACAGCGGAGCTGGAGATGAGCTAGAGGTAGAGGTCGCAGTATCCTGTTGGCGACGTGCGTATGGGTCTTGAGGTTCGGTAGGCAAGACAAGCTTGATTCCAGCAGGGTCATGCGCGATTGGTTCAGGCACAGCTGTGGGCGCAACGTGTTGGTAGAGGCAAGACTTAGATTGCTTCTCTTCTTTGGAAGGTTGGCGGAGCTCTGAGGTTCTCCATACTCCGTGCTTCGTTGATGCCTTTGTGGCCTGACATCCAAGGCAGGAAATGCGGCCCGTCTTGGCACCGCAGAGCACATCTGTGGCGGTGCAGTGATGCTCATGTCTACGAAAGAGATAGATATACAGTTACGATTGTAAGTAAGATAGACGCAATAACGATGATCAGCAGTCTACATTTGCGGAAAGGATATATGGATATAAGTCTGTCGCAGAAACAGTAGCGTTATCACAATGTGGCTGACGAGAAGGAGACAAAAACTATAAGGAGAGAACAACACGACCAGGCGCAGTCTAAGCACCCTCACGGCTCTTACGGTAGCTAGCCTGAGATCAAATTAGAAGGAGTTTGGACGAGAAAAGCAATCTGTGATGACATACCTCTTGCTCGACCTGCAATCCATCCACTACAGGAGCCAGCTCACTGAGAATCTCGTAGGCTCTCTTGTGGAATTCGAGTTGCGCAGCAATTAAGTCTGCCAAGTTGCGCAGAGGCTCGGGGGTGTCGAGAACCTAGACCATGTCAGTGCGAGTGTACCGTTAAACAGATGAGGGATGAAACATACATTCTTCATCACGCTCACGGCTTCCTCAGTCTGGCCGACAAATTCATCCTCCGCCTGCTCAATCTCCGCGCGCGCCTCCTCGCTCAGGTTGTCCAGATCACCGCCGGCAGCAGCCTTCCTCCTGGCCTTGATCGAATCGAGCATGAGCCGGGCATTCTCCACGTTCTTGCGCGCCTTGGCCGCAAACATCAGGTTGGTGTTCAGGGTAGTGTTCCAGCCAGCCAGGAAGCGCGACTGGATCTGAGCGTCCTGCGCCAGACGGGCCTCGCCCACCTTCTCCGAAGCGAGCGCGTACTTCTCGAGCGCGGTCGCCAGCGGGTCCTCGCCGGGATGGACCTGTGCCAGGGTCTGGGATCCAGCCAGAGAGGCGCGCGCGATGGCATGGTTAAAGGTCTTGGGCTGGGGTTTGGCCGATGGAGGGGCGACCAGGGCCGCCTGGGCCTCGGCGGGGGACGAGGCCTGCGACAGGAGCTGGACCTTTTCGCTGATGGTGCGGCCTAGATCATTGAAGGACTCGCGGATGTTGGGAGGGTAGTCGTAGGCCTCGTTGGAGTACTGGGAGCTGTACAGAAGGAAAGGTTATTCATCATGTGTAGAGTCAACGGGGGGGCCGGTCTTGACACCTACGTCACCTGGAGCAGCTTCTGGTGGACCAGCTTCAGCGCATCAACGCGCTTCTCGAGCTCGATGTATTCATCAGGGAGCTGGGTCTTGTCTTCAGCCTGACCCAACTGCTCCTTGATCAACTGCTGCGTGCGCGCAGCAAAGGGGGTGAAGCTCGCGCTGTGGAAAAAAAAATTGACACAGTCATGTTAGCACCGCATGCTGTAGGCAGATATGCAGAATAGCCCCATGGCAGGAGCTTTCGAATCATCTCATCTTACCTGAGGTTCTTTCCGAAGGCTTGGAATTTGTCCATGGTGGCAGATTAATTCGTGGACCGATGAATACAACTGATGCAAGCACAGCCTCGAGTACTGGCAGATTGAGGAATAGAATCAACTTCTTTGTAGCAAATTGGTTTGTTTGGGGATGACCGTGCGGGATGTCTGACATCGCCCGTGCTACTCGACACCGCCTCCATTCGCTCGCACCGCCACTATTTTCATCCTTCTGAGCAATAATCCCTCCATACCTAAGGTACTCTACGTCGCTACAAGGGTACTGAACCTCCATCTAGAGGCTGCTATGTCTGAATTTCATTGATTATGAATATAGGGAATTCCTGATTACCACTCTGGTTTATCTATTGCTGTTAATTGCCAACATGTCCATATATATAATCATGATAATGCAAACATATTTATTGCACGAGGTTGCACATATGCAACATCAAACGCAGGGGGTCATATACTGAATCAGCAAATTTATCATATATCAATAAGAGATAAACATCGTCAACCGCATCGCCAGCATTACCGAAAAATAAACATATTGCTCCAAGGAAAAGGACTACATCCATAATGATACAGGAACGAACATGCAAGAGACCCGAAAATGAAGAAACAAGCCGTTAGTCGTGATGAAGTCGGATGAAGTCGCATAAAGTCATCCTTCAGGTTAGGGTTGCCATCATTGCGCGAAGAATTCGGGGGTTGGGGCCTATACAAAGTCTCAGAAATCTTGACAGCAATGCTTGGCAGGAACAGGGCCAACATACCTCTGCGGTCTTTCCTTACTTCGGTAATCTCCTCGACCTCACCACTGGGAAGCGCGAGCTGGGTGTCACGGATCATTTCGTCTCGTTCGCTGATCTCCAACCGTCTGAGCTCGCGGAGATCCTCATCGCTGTCTCGAGGACGCACGACGATGGCAAGAGGACCGGTACCGCTTCTGTCAAAATCGACGTGATCATCGTATCGCTCCACCATCCGTACTGGAGAGGAGAGTCCGCGACGGCGCCCATGGACTGATATTGATCGTGTACGGGAGACAGCCCTCGTCACTCGCTTCTCACTGAGCTCGTAATGGCGCGATGGAGATCGGTGGCGGGAGGGCGATCTTTCGATGATCAATGTGTCCTGGGTGGCTCGGGGAGAGTAGGCCTCCATTGTGACTCGCTCGACAGTTCTCTCTCTTGGCCGCGCACGAATCGGCGATGGTGACCGGCGAGCATATATGGTCCGAGCTGGGACAAGAGTCAGCGAACATTACTTCACAATGGAGCACGTGGCTACTGACTTTCTGTCTGGCGCCTGATCTCCCGACTCAGGCTGATGACTTCGTCAATCTGCTCTTTCGAAAGAGCCAACTGGATCGTGATTCGGTCATCCTACAAAGCGTTAGCACCGACAAATCCCTCCTCGTGCGATTTATATGTCACCCACGTACCTCTTCCTCATACGGATATCCCAACTTCTTGATGGCAAGTGTGTGCACCAGTCTTCGTGGCATACGGGTCTTGCCCTTGCGGGGATACGGCTTCTCGTATCCAACCTCTTCAACTACTTCCTCGCGAACGCGACCGCTCGACCGGCGCGGATGAGACGCGTACCGATCTCGCTCCTGGAGGATTCGGAACTCCTCGTCGCCGTAGTAATCTGGCTCCGCAATGCGAATGTCTTCGTAATACTCAGTCTCTCTGTGTTTGCGGGATGGACGTCTCCGGGGAATAGAAGGCGCACGCGGCTCGCGAGGCAGATGCCCGCGGATGTAGTATTCATCTAGCTTGCGCGAGGGGATGCGGTCAAACGTATCCAAGGAAGACTGGCGACGCAGCAGGCGAGGGCGCGGGGGAGGGCTGTCACCGCGCGACCGCTCGTAGGTAACAAGTGGACCCGAGTTATGGAGCAGATGGTCGTCCTCGTAAAATCTGTCCGACCGGCGGGCAGGAGGACCGTATCTGTCAAGCTCATGTAGGCGGGATTCGAAGCGCTCTTCTTCAGACCGACGGGGACGGTCGATGACAGGAGGCCGAGAATAACGGCGCTCTCCAGTGCGCTCCATCCTCTCGGAGGAGGAGCGGTAGTCGTCGTACCGCGACATGATTACCGTAGATTAGCTTCGACCTTGTGACCAGACAACGGATCGAAATGTCGAGGATTGATGATGGTCAACAGATCTCTGTATATGACCTGAGAGTGAACCGTGGGTGACGACAGCGGCTGACTCGGACGGCCCGCTGACCGCGGGGTAGGAAGAACCGTGGATAAGGGGGGGAATTTCAATCACAGCAAAGACCAAGAGGATGAAGAGATGGAGATGAAGTTGGTGTCAAGGACAATGAATATGGAAGAAGAAGCCAGATATGAAAGAAAGTTTTCGAGAGAACAAAGGAGGCCTCGAGTGATCTTCAGTAGAGAACTACCTTCTACCTTAGAGATGGGCCAAAGCTGATAAGACAAAAATAATAATGAGTGGATGACGTCTAGTGTGGAGATACAAGGCGTTACCGTAATATTCCGGCGTTCCCATGCAAATTGCCTGGTGCCTTAGGAGGGCCACTGTCTCAATTCAATACCTTAGGTAAGGTAGCTCCAAACGTCTATCATCGTAGATCTATTTCTAGGCATCACTCAGGTCCATTCTTTCTTTCGCCACGATTGCTACGCCTCCCTTCAGCTCCTTTCTGGTATTGCGAACATTCTCATTTCCTCTAGAAATCCATAGCCTATAGCCTGACCTAATCCCCTTGCCCCGGTTGCGAAAAGGAGAAATCTCGTCGGTTATCTATCCCCCCTGCAGAAGCTCCACTTGTTACCTGGGAGCCTCGCTGCCCAATCCATACCAGCCACATGACTTCTTTCCTGACACAGTCGAATTGTGTTCATCATTCCTTATGACCTGGGACCATGAAGCGCGAGCGAATCCATTACAATGCTTGAGGGACAGGGGCATCAGGAAAGTTTCTCGAATACACTAGCACTGACGTGAAAGATATCTACTGCTGTTGGGCGATCTGAGCGGAAGCATAACAGGAAATTGAATTCGGCCAAGTGGCTCCAAGCAGCAGCAGGCAGGTTTTTTCTGCAATCGGTACGAGTGTATAGCTCTTTTCCTGCAAGGGGACTGGCTGCCTGATGTCCGCTATGTGTTGGGCCAAACGCATATCCATGTGTACCTGCATTGATTACCCACGGTAATGGTTTCGTTGTCATGCATGTATTATTCCATGCTGCAGACTCGAGGCAACGAATCATTGCCCGTGCCACGGGACAAAATTCAAATTGCCCACTTGCCATTGTTCTGCAGGTCGGGATCGCCCCGATGAGGCATTGTGAAACCGCTTCATGAACACGACTTCATTATGTGGCAACAGTCAATCTTCCTAGGTTCTCTACTGGCGCCGTGAAGAGTCCAGCGACGACGATATGTCGTCCAAATGGTCTTGCATTTCTGAAGCTTGAGTTCATGATCTCAAAGTGTCAAGTGCCTGAGGCATCTGTCGCGCAAATGCGACAATATTACCTAAAGAGATTGGGGAAGCAGCGACCTGGTAATCTTATCACGGCTCAGCTTAGCCGAAATTATACCATACAGTGCTGTGATGTCGAACGCATGTTTCTGTTTAAGAGAAGCCTGTAAGATCCAGACTCGAGTCACGCTCAACTGTTCCGCGAGCGTCGACGCTGGAGCTAGAAAGCACGTAGCCTTCCTGGGTATACGCTTGACGTAAAGAATTAGTGGCACTGAAGAATATCTGTTATCTCCGGTCGTCTGTTTCCAAGTTCAGAACATCGTCTTCCAGGCTCAGGAGCCCCATTGCCCAGTGAACATGCATCGATTTACTAATAGTAACGAGTCTCCGCTCTGTGTTGACATCTGCATGGTGTTCTTCATCAATGGCTTCCTCGGGTGAAGGGTCCGCCTCGGGTCGTTGGCGGAGATTCTCTTGTGTACGCTCATACGGAGGGCCGCGCCCCTGCCTTGCGGTGACGGTCCATGCATTTTCGCAGCCAAGGGCTATAGCCTCAGACGATTTCCAGCCGGTCAAGCGTGAGACATCGCGTAGCTTCGAAATAGTCCAGCCGCGCTGGGCAGCGTCAACGAACTGAACGGCTGCAAAGAAGATAGGCACAGTCATCTCAATCAAGCAGGCCCCCAAGGTAGGGCTCAATTTCCCCGCCTCCACGTTGAACCACTGGGGGAAATATATACCAGCGGCCATCTTTCCGACAATCTGAGCGTATTCAGCCGTTGTAGGCGCTGCCACTCCTGCAGCGACCATCATAGCGGGTGGCATTGATGGATGCAGTCTGTGTAATAGAATTCGACCTGCATAGTAAAATCCCCACACCACCGCAACCGTATGCGTGCGGTACTGCAGCGCTGGGCCGAATGGGGTCGATATAGGAGGGATAGTGTCAGCTGGCAGAGGAAGGAAATCAGGACCGAGGGCACCGGCAAAAGTATCAAATGCAGCCCGAATATCTTCCCATTCGCTCTCAGCATCTTCATATGACATGGCATCTCCATCTTCATCCTGACCGGGCGACGGACTTCGATGTGCCGTGCTAGCAAACGCCGAAGGGAGGCGTGTCGGTCCTCTCGGTGGGACCATGCCATACATGGGAGGTGAATTTCCTCTCCCTGCACTGGGACCACCCACGGGCGACTGGCGGTTAGGTTCAGGCCCACGGTTCTGTACAGATCCCGGAGGAGGCCCTCTTGGTACGTTCGCACCGCCCTTGGCAAAGCGAGCCATGAATTTGTGAAGACCAGGACCTGGTCTCCAGTCTTGGCCAGTGGCTTTAGCTACATGCAACTTTCGTTTTCTGTCACGGTAACCGAAATCAGTGAGCCGGGCGAGCAGTAGCCATAGATGGTCCGCTGAGCCATAGACAGCATCCAATCGACCAATACCGGCGCGCGGTGGGCACTGGCCCCAACGGGAAAAAGGTAGTCTAGCCGACGATGAGTATGTTAGAAAGCCAAATGATCAAAAGACGGGAGTCACTAACATAAGTCCGCCGCCCCCGATGAAAGCCTGGATCATGTCTTGTTTGCAGTACCACCAATAGAGATCACATTGGATTCTGTAGGTCTCAATGTCTTTCCGGGTGAAATGTCTTTCGCGCGAGCGAATACGCCCATCATCTATCTGGCCAAACTGATCATAATTGACCGCTCGACCTAGAAGAGATCCTATGAAGTTCTCATCAATGCTGCTCTCTTTCTCAGCGAACGGGTCATCCTCCAAAAACCCTTCGTCGAACGCATAGTAAGCCGCATAAGCCGATTGGGCTTCCAACATTCGCTGCCGTTGAGCCCACACCCTCCGCCGATGAGATCGAATATCACGGGTGAGAGTGGCAAAGTCAATCTCACGTACCAACTGGGCCGATCCTGCGACATGGCTGTTCCACTTCGAATGCTCGGCGGTCATCACTTCGTAATATGCCAACAGGAGTGTGGCAGCCAGAGTGCCAACCTGTTTGCGCCTTTGGGGCAGACCCACTGCATAACCGACTCTTTTGAGCGCATAGTGATAGTGCTTCAACGAAACAGTCGGGGGCGCTTGCTGCAGATACGAGATATGTAAGCTGCTGAGAGCCAGAATGGCTTGAAGCAATGCTTGGTGCTCTAATGCCTTGAGAGGCATTGTATGTGTCCATAGGCCTTGCTGAGCTGCTGGCACAGGTGAGCCAAGCGTGTGTGCGGAATCTGCAGGATGTCGCTCGAAGATTGATAAAGATGGACCGGTTGAATGGATAAAGTGAACGAATATTCGAGCTGTTTTGGGGTTATTCAAGGGAGATGAGCCAAGCGTAGGGCGATAAGAAGCAAGCATGTTGGGTTCGTTCAGGTAGGTGGTGAAAGACCGCAGCTGCCGTTCATCTTGATTTGCAGAGGCCACAATGAGGCTGAGTTGGTTGAAGTCTTCGGCCGATGTTTGCAGCTCCATTTCTTCATCAGATTCAACATCATAGTATTCTTCACTTTCGTCGTCCACGTAGGTGAATTCGTTTGAAGATGTCATCAGCGGGATGGCCATAGATTCATGCACTGCTTGTTGTTCCTGTCGCGTACCGGAAGGGAACGCGGTTGTGGTTGCTGGGTCAGCTTGATACAACTTCTGGTACAATGTTTAGTAGACAGTGACGAGCCCGATTAAGATGTGGTCCCATACCTGAGGAATTTGTGCAGTTACGAATGCTACGGTAGGGTCCATCGACATCCCTTGCGGATTCATGACCGGCACTGGAGGTTCCGGCCACGTTGAAGCCTGCTGAGGCGGAAACCGCTGATCTGCTGCTGAAATGACATTGTAAGTTGGCGCGCCCATTCCATGTCGAGAATGGTCTTGACTTTTTATATCCGGCTGCTGCCGCGGAAAGTCAAACGGCAATGTTGGAGCCCCTACAGATCCGGGTGCGTTGGGAACGGAGGCAAGAGGTGCTTCATACTGCTGCGGTCGAGGTCGCAACGCATCCATATAAGCTTCTTGTACTCCTGCACTACCAGTTGCGGTAAAAGTAGACTGTCCCGTGGCTGCTAGTGGGAACGGCCTCGGTGCCAACAACGGCCTATTGGTGCCAGCCTGTCTCAGCTGAGAGAGCTCCTGATTGTAATATCCAGTTGGAAGCGGGGCTCCCGAGGGCGTTGGCTGCATCGGGGCATTGAGAGCTTGGTTAGTGTTATAAGCTCCGAATATGCCGATGGGATTTTTGAATATGACACGCTGAATATAGCCCTTGCATTCTCGTTTTGATTTGATACAATTGTTGCATATGGGCTTTTCTTCTCCGCACTTAATGCGACGTTGTCGACAAGCTATATTTCAACGGTCAATGACTGTTGTAGCCCTCGCCACCACCATTCACATTTTGAACGTACTAAGACAACCTGTTTTGGTGCGTTTCTTAGGGGCCTTCTGTGCAGACGTGCTCTTCGGTTCAGTTTCAGCCTCTGGTCCTGCAGCCGCAGCTGATATATCTGCGACCCGATTTGTGTCTGAATCATTGGTCAATGGCTCCGGTTGAGGGCCCTCGAAAGCTGTTGTCTCCCCCATAACGCTATACTTTGTGCCGAGGTGAGGCTGTTTCCATAACCGAGAGGCAGCGTGAGTCGATGAGGTCGAGAAACTGATTTAGAGAATGAGAGGGATAGAAGAGAGGAGATACTTCTAATATGAGTCCCTGGGGGCCCAACAGTTTGCATGAGTGGGGAGATGCAGTTCCACTAACTAGAGGCAGCACCGGAGTGGTAGCACAAATGATACAGCCCTCGATTGGCCTGAAACCGTCGGCCAGATTTTCCAGGCTTCCCCACTGGAATTTATTTACTGTCTAGTCTCTTTCGTTCCGCGGCTCGCCGCAGTTTTAACGTTCTTGAGGCGTGGACAGTTCAAATAACGATAATCATGCTTTCTTTTCAGCAAGGCATGTCATAAGGCTCAAAAATTTGCCAAAAATATGCGATTGACTTGAGGTGGTGCCTATTGATCAAATTGAAATCGGTGGTCACACTCACTGCCTTGTTACGCCTCAGGCTAGTCATCCAGTCTGCAGATATGGTCACTGCTGGCAAGGGTGTTCGATCGCTTTACTTGGCACTCATCCGCCTGGAACTGAGATATATTGCATCTTCTAGTTGGGTTCTGGCGTAAAGATCATGAGCAAGGGAGTTGAGCACACTTGGTTGCACGAATACGAATCTTTCGTAAGCCCAGAATAAGATAAGACCGAGGCTCGGACTCACGGATTCTCTGTGACATAGGAAGTAGTCACTAATCCCAAGTCTCTTCCCTGTTATGATGAATAAAAAAGAAACGGAGGAATGAGGCGATCTACTCCGTAGACTGCTCTCGACCAAGAACAAGCTTAAAAATAGCTTGATTCTGAGACTCTTGCTGTCTGCTGATCAGGACTGGGGCGCGGATTACTCAAAGCTGACCGCCTTTAGCCTACACCAGCAGAAATACCAGTTGTTTCTCACCGCCAACGATATTTTTTCCTTTTTGTGTAGAGGTAGAGTCTGGACGCTAGCCTTGAAAAACAGCGCTGGCAGAAGAAATTGCTCAGCTTGCTCTTGCATACGATTCTGTGTCGGCACAGAATCAATAATTCTAGATTTATCCACAGATATCTTACTTGCGCTGATATCGTGAACCGGCTCACGCAATCATGTTTGCCGTCCCAGGATGGTCCGTTCCGAGCTCTGCTCTGAAGCAGCAGGAGCCTGCATCGCAATCTCAAAACCAGTCTCAACAGGCCAATGGATCGCCGAAAGCAGGTGCTAAATCCAACAAGCGCAAGCGCGGCAATGACCATGTTACCAAAGCAAATGTTGACGAAATGTACCGTCGACATATCGAAGGTCACAAGGGCACCCCGAAATCCCAGAAGCAGGGTCCAAACAATGCTGTGCAGCCTAGCAAGAAACAAAAAAAGGAGCATAAGCCAGGCAATGAAGGATCTTCTACGTCAGGAAAGCAGAAAAATCAGATGAGGAAAGACGACCACAAGGACAAAGAGGATGCATCGAACGGTGCTCAGGATGTCGGGAATAAGGCAGAAAAGAAGGAAAAGAAGCAGAAGAATAAGAACAAGAATCACACCAAGGAACAACAGCAAGAGCCCCAAGAACAGAAGCAAGCCGCTTCTTCTGCCGGCGAACCCGTTATCCCTCCTGCTCCGCCCAAAACAGAAGCGATTCTTACACCCCTTCAGCAGGCTATGCGGCAGAAGTTGATATCATCCCGTTTCCGTCATCTGAACGAGACGCTGTATACAACACCCTCTTCTAAGGCCCTTGAACTGTTCACCTCCAACCCCGAGCTCTTCGATGAATACCACGCGGGATTCTCTCGCCAGGTCAAAGAGTCGTGGCCTTCCAACCCTGTCGATGGCTACATTGCGGCTATCCGCAAGAGAGGAGGCGTGTCGTCAGGTTCCAAGAAGGGCAACAAACCTGACCACAAGAAGAACGCACAGGCTCTGCCGCTTCCTCGGAGACCTAACGGCCTCTGCACAATTGCTGATCTGGGCTGCGGTGATGCCCAGCTCGCGCGGGCTTTGACACCCTCAGCACAGAAGTTGAACCTGAAGTTGCTCAATTTTGACTTGCATGCTCCACAAGGCTCACTCATCACCAAAGCAGACATATCTAATTTGCCCATTCCCGACGGATCCGTGGATGTCGCTATTTTCTGTCTTAGCTTGATGGGCACCAACTGGGTGTCTTTCGTGGAAGAAGCGTGGCGGGTTCTCCGCAGCGATGGCAAAGGCGAATGCTGGGTCAGTGAAGTCAAGAGCCGCTTTGGCAAGGTCGTCCGCAAGAAAGCTCAGATTGGTGCACGCAAACCGCTCAGCAAATCCGAGAAGAAAAAGCTCAAGAAGAAGCAAGCGGGTGAGGATGATGCTGGATCCGATGTGGACGACGCGGATATCTATGCAGAGGACGCTCGTAAGGCCGATGATGACGAAACCGATATCTCGGCCTTCATTGAGGTGTTCCGCACCCGTGGCTTCATTCTCAAACCGGAATCGGTTGACAAGTCGAACAAAATGTTCGTGAAGATGGAATTTGTTAAACAAGGTGGTGCCCCGATTAAGGGTAAATATGCCTCGGTCGCTCCAGCAGGAGGACCTGGCAAGAAAAGATTCATTGACAAATCGACTGATGTTGGCGCTGGCATGTCTCCCGAGGAAGAGGCCCGTGTTCTCAAGCCCTGTGTCTATAAAATTCGGTAGGAGCCATGCATATTTACATGTGTATTTAGCCATCAATAGCTGTACATACTACAAATACCATCTAGCTAATCTCCTGCATAGCAATGAAAGCTCATTGTACACACTGCAAATTACGACAAACCGAGTGAGGTTTCGCAGAATGGTTAATTGTCATTGCTTCTCTATCAGATGTCAAACAGACACCGGTCCATGGCGGACGTCGTAAGTCTTCCAGATATATGGTAGCCGGTGTCTCAAGATTCGTCCATTAAATCCTTACTCATTGATTACCGCCCAATTGAGCAACAGCCCGGCCCATCTCCTCGTCATTGTAGATATGAAAGCCCTTCTCTTTAGTAACGCTAGCCAGCTGGACATTCTTCGCATCCAACTTCTCCTCCATGACCTGTTTCAGCGTTTTCAATACCAGTGTCTCGGCCTCGGGCAGTGTCAAGGAACGATGGTATTCATTCTGTAATTCCGCCTGCGCACCTTCGCTTCCGGACCCTATGGCCTTTGCATCATATCTGTAGAATGTCCCGGATGGCTCGGCGTGATACCTGAACCGTAAACTAGATTAGTACAATTCAACGGAAGAACCGGCTAACGGGCGGCTTAGAACACATGACTGTGTGATGCAGCGAGTGTTCAACGTACAGTTGCGGCCCATCCTCATCGTAACCAGCGATTAATAGGGCAACACCAAAAGGCCTGCTCATGACACTTTCATCGTCATCACCAGTCTCACCGAATCGCAGTGCAAGGTCGCAGATCGCTTGGGTCGTGCTCTCTACTCTCAGAGGCTCTGCATAGTGAAAGGCGTGGTTCTGGCATTCAACGCGGGCGTGCTCGACCAAGGACCGGGCATCAGCCTGCAAACCGGACATGGCACATCCGATATGCTGGTCAATTTCGACAATCTTTTCGACGGACGAGGCTTCGAGAAGTGTAGATGTGACACGCTTCTCCACTCCAAGAATGACACCTTCCGAGGTAGCTACCTGAAGGGAAGTTAGGGACAGACCAAACTAATTCTTCCATCTCCACCAGTAAAAGCAAAAGCAATTTCAATTAAGAGAGCCTTTAATGAGGGATAAACGTACACCGATCGCTGTCGATCCCAGTTTGATAGCTTCAAGCGAGTATTCGACCTGGAACAGACGCCCTTCGGGGGAGAAGGTGCTGTGATAATTTGACCGTCAGAACCGGAAATCATGGCAAGGATCTAACAGAGAAGACTTTGGGTCCGTACTTGATTCCACGGTCTATTGGCAGAGCTGGTGTTAGCTGACCGCATCGGAGAGGTGGTGCTAGAGCTTACCATATTCCGATCGCGCGATGAACATCTTGGATTATCTCCGAAGTAGGAAGTAAGAAAAGTGGGTTCAGCACAGCAAGGTTCGATATAGAAGCGGATCAAGAAGAAGGACGAAATTGGGAAGGACGGCAAGTGGTTGGTGAAGTGGGTGGAAAGCTGTGTCTTGGAGCTCGGGTGAAGCTCTCAAACAACTACGCAAGTCGACGGAGGGCCTGGCGAATAGTTGGCCTCAGGCTATAAGGCATACATTTGCGCCTGATACCTTAACTCCGTTGCCTTACCGGATCAGGAAATGTAAACTGCGGTACGGTACATGCTTGGCGGGCAGCAACTGGGTCTGTCCTTGTTTATTATTGCTCTTCTCATTCAACCAACAGTTCAATTGTCTTAGCTTCAATCTGTCCTGATTCCGCCACATGGTTGACACCATATCCTCTGTCTCGCGGGATCATGTCCGTCAATGAGCGTCGCGCCAGTCAAATGGGTGCATCACGGCCCCGCGTAGCATCAAATCGCGTCGACGCCGAGAAAGCTGCTTTGCGCGCTGCGGCGTCCCCATTACAATCGGAAAATATGGATCAACTTCGTGACAGTGCGTCCAGTCAAAAGAGCAGAGCGTCCCGAGACCAACAGAACATCACCACTAGCGAAAAGCGCACCGAAAGGACCACGATCAACACGAGAGAAAAGGTTCAAATGCGCACACGGAATCCAGTTAAAGAGTCGGCAAGCGCGGGAAATAGAGGAGATTGGGAAAAGTTACGAATGAAGAGGGCTAGTCAGACAGATGGTGCGGCTTCTGGTAATGCCCGGAAGAAGGAGAAAGAGCCGGCGGAGCGTTAGTAGAGAGAGATCATTTGCGCGCATTGCGACCAATGCTGACTATGAGACAACAGAATCTTGGACACCGCAAGCCTCGTTGATTCCCCATTCAACCGCACCTTTAGCCAGTCGTGTATCCGTACCTCCTCTTGCCTCTGCACTGCCGCAACCACTTCATCCCACGCCGCTTCGCGAACTTAACACCGACGCGCAGGAAGCAGTGATCTTGGAAGACCTATTGTTTGTGTTTATGGGATTTGAAGGCCAATATATCCATTACCATCATAAATTTGACCCGACAGCGGAGAAAGACCGCTTGGCTGGTCCGGCTTTTCAACTGCCGTCCGGGCTGGACCCGACGCTGAGAGACCTGACTTCTTCCATGCTGAAGATGGCGACGCATTACAGTGCATTGGAGTCATTCGTGGAGGTACAGAGTCGCGCTGAATACGGAGCCGTCAACCATGCATTATGCGCTACGATTCGACGGATATTAAAGGATTATCTAATCCTCATTGCTCAACTTGAGACACAGCTGCTGAACCACTCGAATTTAACACTACATATGCTGCACCTACACACCATGCCAACAAGTCAATGCTTGTCTCAACTATACTCTCTCGGACAGGAACTCTTGAGACGCAATGGACTGTTGGATCAGGATATCGATGAGTCGATCGACGACTTCGACGATGTCGACAATATTCTAGAGCAGTTGAAAGAAGGAGGAGACCTCATCCCGGGTGCCATGTCAAGCAAGAAGATATGCAAAGGAGGCAATGTCCTCCGACTGCTCACCGAGCGGTTGGCCACCTTCTCCGGCGACCCGACCACGAAGACTCTCCTGGAGAAGCTGCTTCGCGACGCCAGTCGGCCGTACATGGCGATGCTTAATGAGTGGCTGCACCACGGAGACATTAAAGACCCTCACGCGGAGTTCCTTGTCAAAGAGCAGAAGTGGATCAAGCGAGAAAAGCTGGAAGAAGACTACACAGACGAATACTGGGAGAAACGATATACCATTCGCGATAACGAGGTACCTCCCCAGCTTGAAGGTGTCAAAGACAAGGTTCTCCTGGCTGGAAAGTACTTGAACGTCGTGCGAGAATGTGGTGGGGTTGACATTAGCCAAAAAGTGACGGACGTTCCTCATACACTAGATGATCACCGGTTCCTAGACAACGTCAATGCGGCCTACACCTATGCCAATGCGTCTCTGCTGAACCTTCTTCTCACTAAGAACTCGCTCACGACACGCTTCCGGTCTCTCAAGCACTACTTCTTTCTGGATCGGTCTGACTTCTTCTCGTACTTTCTTGAGCTCGGCTCGTCAGAGCTGCGCAAACCAGCCAAGAACGTCAATGAGAACAAGCTTCAATCGCTGCTTGATTTAGTACTACGTCAACCCGGCAGTATTGCCGCTTCTGATCCCTTCAAGGAGGACATCAAAGTGCGGATGAACAAGATTGGGCTAACAAAATGGCTGATGCAAGTGGTGAGCGTCTCGGGTATTGACCAAGACAACCCAGAGGCGGTTCTCGAAAAATACCAGGCTCCTCAAACACAAGGTGGAGAGGATGACAAGGATATTGTTGGTTTCGATGCACTGGAACTCGATTACTCCGTCCCCTTCCCACTGTCGCTTGTCATAAGCCGCAAGACTGTCCTTCGATATCAACTGATATTCCGACACCTTCTCTCGCTGCGCCACCTCGAGACTCTGCTAACTACATCCTGGTTAGATCAGAACAAGGTTATTGGCTGGCGGCACAAGTCCTCTGACCGCAGACTGGAGATGTGGAAGAGGCGCGCATGGAGTCTGCGCTCCAAGATGCTTGTATTTGTCCAACAGCTGCTGTACTTTTGCACAGCAGAGGTTGTCGAGCCAAACTGGCAGAATCTGATGAACAGAGTCAACGGCACTGATGCTGATGGGTCGGAAGTGACGATCAATGGCACCAAGCAAGTCAATCGGACAGTGGATGAGCTTATGCAGGACCACGTGGATTTTCTGGACACATGCCTTAAAGAATGCATGCTGACCCAGGCCAAGCTGCTGAAGGTCTGTCTCCTACTGTGACTGAATTGAAGGGTTGCTAACTAACTTCGGAACCAGATCCATTCGAAGCTGATGACCTGCTGCACTATGTTTGCGTCCTGGACCGCCTCCTCCCTTGCACGAGCTTTGGTGTCTGCTGACGTGGACTTGTCCGGGAACAAGGCGCCTAATCCCGATGGTAGAGGCTATGACCCGACACGGATCGGCAAATTAGAGGACACCTTGAAAAGATACGAGGACCATTTCAACCGCCATCTGCGCATCCTAATGGACAGGTATGGAACGGCTCAGACTACAGATAATTTGGTTGCCAACGAATACTGATTATCCGTGACTATAGCTTGAACTACTTTGCCGCGACAGAAAGTGTTGTCCTCCTCAAGTTGGCCCACGCTTTGAGCTCAATCAGCAAAGACGATTGAATAACCAGGATATACCTAGCCGACCATGCTATATACCACTCAACCAGACGACCGCAGCGTGCTCGAAGACACTGTGCATGCATACTACTTGCAAGCTTCGAGATCAGCTTCTCCTAATCATTGGAGGATATCCGTCAGTCCGCAGCAGGTGCGATACAGTTTGTTCTTTTGAAGAGCAGCTTTGCACAGACCAGCCTAGCACTGGGGCCACATCCAAGAGTGTGCCTGCTGTGTTAGCGAGCTAGGATAACTTTCTACCGATGACTCTAGGAGAAATAGCTCAGAGTCTCACCGTTCGCAGACTCTGTTCTCTTGCATGTTGACAGATACGACGGCTTCACGAAGATGACTACTTCGTACACACGCACCTCATGATGACATAAGGTTGGAAATGGAAGCGAATGAACAACATGAACATGAAATTCGATTTAGATACCCTGATGCATGTTTAGTCTGGCTTCCAAACAAATACAATCGTTGAGACAAGGTTTCTCATGCTTAAAGCCAACATTCTATCTGCTCTTAACGTTGTATAATCCTTCCCTGATTCCTGGCTGCAATTCACAGGTCCTTACAACATACCCCAACGAGAACCGACTCTCTAATCAAGTTCGGTTGGGAGAACGGGAACATGCTGTATTTCTTGCTACAGACAACACAGGTCGTAGGATAAGTAAGCAAATTAATAAACTTATCTATAGAAAAGAAAGCCGCGTAACGAGCCACATCGCCAAGGAAATTTAGCCCAATATTCATGGTCACTCCAGCGAGACTATTACTTCGATTGAAGAAGGGATTAATAGTCAAGTATCTCTCGCATATGTGCTCTTCTCACGCAATCGTTCACCATAAAACCACAGGAATAGCGGGGAAGGAATTCCAATGAAGATTGCAATGAATGCCAGTAGACTGTTACCCCAGGCAAACCCGAGGGTAGTATATCTTTCATAGTCAATAGAGTTCTTTGCAAGTCGTAGGAACGGGGAGAAAACCTACAGACTGGGGGCCATCAAGGGCAATGCAAACCCTAACAGACTTCGTAGAACCATGACGGCAGCCATAGCACTTGCGGCAAAAAGCTGGTACGTATCAATGAGGTAGCCTTGGACGCAAACCAACTGCACAACCGTTGAACCGGCGTAAATGGCCGCACCGATGTTACTTTTCGGGTCAGCGATATGCTCCGAAGTCGATTGACCGTCCACAAGGGCATACTTACGGCATGATCCAGTGAATGCTCTGCCGGGCACTCCAACCGTACCAGAAGAGTCCGGCGGGAACAATGCATGCTCCTGCACAGAGAATCGGCAACCGGAATTCAGGCCGAGCCACACCTCCATTACTAGCACGCAGTCGTTGGTAAACGCGGTCGGCGATCCGAGTCCCCAGCTGCATTGCGATAGCCATTCCAACCGTGAGAGAAAGATAGTTCAGCGATCCAATCGATTCCGATTCATGGTAGATCGTCGTCCAGACGTCCGGGAACGTAGCGACCATCAGGTATAAGATGCCGTTGAGATACGCCAGATACAGACTCAGCACCTGGATGATGGGCTGCGTGGCGAGCAAACGGAATGGTCGAATCAAGTTCTTGTGCAGCAAAGCGGTCGAGGACATGCCGTCGTATTCCGTGTAGAGGTTGAGGTTTCCTGTGATCCTGCGCATTCGAGCACATTTCCTTCGCAATAGAACAGGCCCGTATGTCTCACGAAGTAGGAAGAATGCGGCAAGCTGCACAACAGCGGCAGCGATCGAGACCACGTAGAAGCACCACGGCCAGGACTCGTACTGAACAAGGAAACCTCCGGTGATGGGACCGATAGCCGTTCCTAGGAGTGGAGCCAGGGTGAATACTGCCATGGCCTTCCATCGCTCCTGTGGAGGGAACAGGTCACTGTTTATGCCGCTCCCTATCTACACATAGCTCAGATCAGCACTAGTGACAAGGAACATACAGAGATACATACTCCGAAAGGACCAGCGCCCCCTAACCCGGCCAAAAATCGATATGCAATGAGCTGGTTCTGCGTCTTGGCAAGTCCGCAAAGTGTGTTGAAGATGATATAGAAGATGTTCGCAGCGGACAGGATGATGACTCGTCCGTACATTTCGGAAAGAGGTGAGCTGACGAGAGGAACGATTGCACTACCGAGCAGGTACACAGAAAGACTCATGATGAGCAGTGTTTGAGAACGGATCTTGAGATCATCGGCGATTGCCTCCAGAGCTGGGGCAACCGTGGCCGAGGACATTGAGCTCAAGAGATTGAACAGGGACATAGGAATGAACACCATCCATTTTCGGCTTGCAGGCCAGTTCTTCGGATTCTCAAGGTCGCTGGGACCATCCCACGTCACCTACTCGAGACTTAAGTTAGATTTGAAGATTGTTCCCCCTGTATAAAGGGAGTTTGCTGCCACAAAAGGGGGCTCACCAGATTTGGATCAGGGGCAGGTCTTCCAGATGAAGAAGGCGAAGCTCCGACAGGCTGGGCTTGAATATGAGCATTATCGTCTCCTTTCTCACCAGAAGGAGCCGATGCTAGTTGAGTTGCCATGCTAACGAAGAATGGATATGAACCTGTAAAGTGACCATCAAGAAGGCCGGGTTTTCGTTTGATGTAGAAGGTCTATGAGAAAAGAATCCCCCGAATGAGATTAAACCAAGGTAGCCCCTTATTTGTTCAGCTCTCTGATATGCGATGCGTTCATGGCTTCCTTTGCTGATTCCAGGAGAAGTCAAGCAGACCTGGAAAGTTAAGGAGACAACGTAAGGTATCCATGTGCTCTCAAAGACATTCCGGTCGACTGAAACTTGATTGATTGGTGGCTACGGAGTAGAGCCTGGCACCTATATAGCTCATCGCCTATCACTGTTAGTGTCCTCTCAAGCATAGGTAGCCGGGTGGGGGTTAGACACGGACACTACAGATGCTTGTCTGGATGGGGCAGAACGAAGCCTTTTTTAGCTGTGATTGGCATGCTTGGACAGGCGAGTCATGCATCCCTGTCTAGCTGGTTCAGGCTGTGATTGAGGATCGATATGGGTGTTGCTGGTGTTGCGTCCGGTTGAAAGTGTTGTCCATAACTTGCCCGTCCGCTCAGTTTGTCCATCAGGAGCGCCAAAAGCCAATAGCCATCAATTTCTGGACTCTGGAGACCATATCGTCGATAGGGAGGAGAGAGCCAATGTCGTCCGCGCATATCTCGAGTTGATTCCTTGTGACGCAGAGAGTAAGCACTAAGAGTCCTCCCCCCTGGTTTATCTGCCGCGCATTTAATACATAAATTGACCGGCACCAATGCGTCACCCATATTGCCTGTTTGGGATATCAGTACTTCTGACTGAGGTAGCCTTTATGTTACCCTAATCAGAGCATACTCACATGTAGAGGTTTAGAGGAGATATATAGAGAAAGACATCATGAACGTGTCAGTATGCAGGTAGCGATAGTGTGCTGGTGACCATTGTATCATAGGTACAAATTATTGTAAATGCCAGAACACTTTACTAAGCGAAGGAAACGACTAACTACAACCTTATAAGGTAATGCTCTCCTGTATTATGAGCTCCCGAACTGCCGATTGAGCTACAAAATGGCTGGTGAGTCGACCGCGTCCAGTCCGATGTCAGATTCGCAGATACCAGAGACCGATAGCGTCTTCATAGAGATGCACGATAAGACGCAGGCCATCATAAAGGACTACGCGCCATTAGATGCTAATGCCAGCACCAAGAAGTTAAGATCCTTCGCGGGACTTTCGTACACCTGGTTGAAGATATTATTGAGGCGGCGGGAAAGGATACATTACGCCAACTTTCTCGCAGCATAATTTCAGGGCTCCTAAAGATCCTGAAGGTTGCGGGGGCCATGAATATGATGGCCGACATCATGCCTTCTCCGCGCCATAGCTTGGAGTTAGTCAATTGAAGAGCTGGCGACCATGACAGACGAGCCCATGAAGCATCAGCTGAGAACGCTCCGAGAGGCAGCGATGCTTAGACAGAGGAACAAGTGCATCATATCAGCTTGCTATGATTTTAAATGATGGGAATAATATCTTCCGCTATTTTCCTACCATCAGCACCGTTCCTCCGCGGCGGAGTTCCTGGCAGGCGAAATCTCAGACCACGTGGCGGTTTTCCTAATGCGCAGGGAGGACGAGAAACCCCTAGACCTAGGGCTAACTCGGTCATACAGATTCTCCCGGTGTGTTCGCTGGGATTGTAAAGCGGCTGCTGGAGGTGTCACCGAGTGTTCCCGTGAAGCTGGACTTGCTGCCAGGGGAGCATTTGTGGAGCATTTGTTCGATGTCGATATGACTATGGAGGACGAGTGGGTGGCAATGGAAAGAGGCTTTCTAGAGTACTACTGGTCTATGCAAACGCAGCACTCAGTCAGCACTAATACAGCTAGAAAAAAAAGAAGTAAAAAAAGGGTACTTTTTGAGTCCGGCCACCTCAGCATAGTAAAGACGATATTCACCATCCGCATCAACGTCGGTCGGACGTTCCCTCAGAAGATCTGGTCGTCCGTAGATCAGGAAAAGAAACTATAACCAGCATGCTTGCCTTCAACACTGACCGGTGCCATGTTCTCCAGGCGCTGACATTAGGAAGAAAAAGCTCGTTTGACCGGCAGAGCATCTACTCATCTATGCCCAAAAACAGAGGACTTGCCTTTGTGAGTTGACGCTGGCAGCAGTGACCTCCATCTGCCAGGGTTTTGGCCATGCGTCGGGGCTTTTATAGCTCCTGCACAGCGAACAATGGTGAGTGTAAAGGATACTTTCATCAGACCTAGGCCTCGACTCCCTTCCGTTTTTGGCAATTACAAGCCGGAAATCCTTGCCCGACTGCGGGTCGCCCAATGTCACAATGTAGGCGGGGAGAACGTAAGGTAGACGTCTCCCAGGGCTGCAAGAAAAAAATTCGTTCTCTGCAGAGGAGGAAGAACTCTAAGAACTACACAGGTGCACAGACAACACTCAAAAGGCTTTCAGACACGAGGCGCGTGGTTTATACAATTCTCCATACTCCTGGCCAGTGCAGCTAGGTATGTAACATCGGACCATCGGCTGCACTAAACACGCCAGCGGGTTACGGCCCCAGGAGCCGTTTTTTCACGAGCAGTGAACCATGGTTCTGGAATTGCTATCATCGATCTGACAGGCTTCGAAGCTCTCTTTATGTTTCGAAAAGAGAGCGAGACCCGAGAGCCTGGATCCTTTCAATCTGAGGGCATAGCGCCCGTAGATCGCCCGTAACGATAACCCACGGTAAGTGGTTGCGTCGAATTCATACTCCGTACGCGCTAAGACGCACTCAAGAGGAGTCTGAGAGGTCCAGCGCCATATTCGGTTTCAGAAGACTTTTCGAGCTACCGTCTTCGCACTTGGGCAAGCCCATTTGCTCGTCTTATGCTTCTGACTGTTCCAGAGACCCAGTGGACGTCATTGCCCCGCTCTTAGAAAGAGCTGCAGACCGAGCATGCCTGTTATCCGCGGTTTTGTTCGTCACCCAATCACATTGTCTGACGTCGTCAGGATTGTTAACACACCAACAAGAAGCGGTGAAGGGGCGAGGTGATAGGTGCAGAGAGAGCCAGGAAAAACAAATGAGTATGAGAGACAGTTAGTCGTAAAAAGAACAGTTCATGCAGTCTATACTTTGTGGCTCATATTCTCAGGAATGAGCACTTATGGGAATAAGGCCCTATAAGCAATGCGTAGAGAGGTACTGCGAAGATGTTTCCTTTTGCACCCATCTGCGCATTATTGCTGATCTCCTTTCCTCTTATTTTCGTACATGAGGAGCCCTAAGCCACTCAGAATGTATCCCCACCGAGCTCGGTCGTCGACACCGTCATTAGTTTACTTTCGTTGAGCTCTCTTCGCATTCTTGAAGTCAAACGAGCAAATCTTTCGACCCACAACCAAGACCAAGACGCAGGCATGAGTGAGAAATTTATCATGTGACCGCCACGACACTGATTGCTGAAATTAAGCAAGGTTCTATAATGATTGAGGATTACCTTGCATGCGTGTTGACTTTTCATGCAATGACCCGTTAGTCCAGAAGGCGTTCGGCGTCCCTGCGTTGTCTGTGGCTGAGTTCTTTAGGAGTCAAGCTGAAGACCGTAGCGCCTCGTGCTTATTTCTAGGCCGTTTCTTGTCGGCGGCTGTAGCCTCTGTATACCATTTAAGTGCGTGCAGGCTGTCGCGTAATCGACATTTTGGTGGGTATCGGGATCCATTGCGTAACTGTATACAATGCATGAAGGTGCATCAGTTAGCTAGTCCGAGCCGTCGCATTGAATCCTCGAGCGAAAACAACTCTGAGACAGACGAAACTAAGTGGTAGGGGCACCAATGTCTCGCTCATACGGAACGAATCAGTCTGGCGTTCCTCATCAAGATCTAGGACATAGGTTGCAGGAGCCTTCAAATGTCCCTAGACGCAGACCCAACCTGTCAGGTAACCATTTGAAGCTCGATAATCGATTTAGTTCAATACCCAGCAGCCCAAGCCACAAGCGAAGACCCTAGAGATCTTCCTCTATTTGATCTCGTCGGCATCAGCGGCCCCTCTGGAAGACACCGCCGACCCCTCCTTTCCCTGCAAATTTGCTTGGACGTCAGACTTAGTCCGAATACAGTAATCAGGCTCGCTCTTGACGACAATGAACACTATCGTAGCTTGAGCACGCAGTGTAGTAGTGTGGCTTAGAGACCAATCCAGCGATGATGCTTGTCCTTTTGTAGGAGTTTTAGTCCACTGGATTTTCGCCAACAGCATCGTTTTGTCCCTGGGCGCAGGAGAGAAGCCAGCATTGGGGCAGAGCGGGTTTTCCCACCGTCCGCACATTTAGTAAGAGCCTCGAGTTCGGCAAAGTACGCTCCTAAGACGTTCCATGGGAAGAGGATTTGCTCCTTTTCTCGTCTGAGTCGAACAGAAAGAGCTCGCGATAGTATCTTGTACCACGTCAATCGCTTCCAGTCACAGGTCCCTTCCCAGACATTGTTTCGCGTTCGCTTTCCTCCTATATACCCGCTCGACATCGGAGGCCTTTCGCCGCCCCTCATCGAACAGTTTGAACCAGACATATTGGGACAGCAGTCTCTTGAACGACGCCGAAGAAACAAAGACGGCATGACGTACTCCCTCCGAAACACCTTGACCACATTAATGCGAGGACGTGCTGACACTTCCATAACAAGGAGCCCTGATTCAGATACAGAAGAATTGGACGAAGTATACCTCCACACCGTAACGATTCAGGGTCGAGAATTCCACAAGTTCTCCATCGATAACCGGATAGCGTTTGAGCCTGTTGATGATGTACGCCTGCCGTCTTCAAAACTGTGCAAGCATTGACCATTCTTCACTGTCAGGAAGAAGCAGAACGCCTCGACCTCCAGCATCGAGTGTTCTTCAGGATCTTCGACGGCCGACTGATTTTTCCACCGATCCCTCGACTTCGCAGAGTACTAGACTGCGGTTATGGCGCTGGATCTTGGGCAGTCGATGTGGCTACCCAATATCCAGATTGTAGGGTGAATATCGTCATACTCAACGCGTTGCACACACAGAGGCTGACAAATTTCGCGTGAGCAAGGTAATCGGTCTTGACATATCTCCGCATAAGAATCCGGATGACATGCCCGAGAATCTATCTTTACAGGTGGGCGGAGTCTTCCAACAATCCAGGGATGGAGGCATAGCTGCACGCTTCGGCTTGTCAGGGCTCCTGGAAAGCGTTAGACTGACATCTCATGATCAGGTCGATGACCTCAACCGTCGATTCACCTTTCCTTCCAACCATTTCGACCTTGTTCACTCGAGTCTCCTTGCGACTGGCATCAACAGAGCCAGGTGGCCGTCCTACCTCGCAGACATCAGAAGGTGCGCTCTCTGTTAAACCAGGGTTGTCGGCCTTATGGCAAATTACAAAAGATATGGCCAAAGGCTGACTTGACCAAATTCTTTAGAGTCTTGAAGCCAGGCGGATGGGTACAGTTGATCGAAATATACTTCAATGTCCAATCGGACAACGGTTCGATAACCGAGGAACATGCTCTGAGACGATGGAGCAGACAGTTCATGAGGTCATACGAAGGAACAAAGGATCTGCGTGTAGGAACACGGTTGAACAATCTTCTTCGGGGTGGAGGTTTCGAAGATATTGACGCGAGAATGATTCCTCTTCCTCTTTCGGCGTGGTCCAATGGTGAGTCCTCACTGTCCGTTCGTTTGCGGGCCGCTGAACCGGTGTTCTAGACACTAGAATGCAACAAATTGGCATGCTTAATCGAGAGAATGTCAATAGTCTCCTTCCATCATTGGCACTGTATCCATTGACTCAGATTTCCGGCATGCCTCAGCAAGATTTCCAGGACCTCATTACTCAAGCACGACAAGAGGCGGAAACAGCGAGCCTGAAGGCGTACTTTCCCTTGTAAGTGACAGTGGATCGACCGATTATGCCTCCCTTCTCATGGTTCTGGTAGGTACGTTTGCATTGGAAGAAAGCCCGGATAAGTGCTCTGAAATTGGCGGAGGAACGAAGGTCGATGGATCGTTCTGTCTTATGTGTCAAGAACTGACGGGGCGCTCACGTTTCGGTTCACTTCGAGGTTCTCTCATTCCTGGAATTCGTAAAGTGAATCACGTTTGCCCGTTATTCGATTAGAGATCTTGGTTTATACTAGCTCTGAAACTGAATGAGACAGAAATGGGTCAGTGAAGTACCTCTCTCCCGACTTCTTTCTGAACTCTGTGACTGCGAGACAGAATATCAACCTCACTGGTGTTAGCATCTGGTTTTGTTCAACAGCATTGAGTTTGCAGCATTATGAGCTGAGAATTAACACTGAGAATCAAGCAGTGGCTCTAACTCTGCTGTTCTGTAGCATGATCAGCTTCCAGGAGAAACCGAAACATGAGTTGACACGCCCCGATAGTTCGCCATCAATATTCATTTTACCCAATACGTCAGTGAGCCCATCATTCGAGAGGACTTCCTGTGAATCTTCAGAAGAGCAGCCTGCACGACCTTCATTATGAGTACGACATGCCGCTCATTAGGCGCTGGGGTGCAATCCTCGAGAACCGAGCATCTACCATTGCAAGCTTGGTCTATTTTTTGAAAGACATATGAGATATTGAAGATTGAGCAGCCTCTCCAAGCAGATGGATTCCGATAAACAACCCATGGCAAAAGCAACGATGGATACTCAAAGGCGAGCAGTGAGTAAGGAAGAAAGAGGAGGAAGACTGAATGAAGGGGCTCGAAAGATGGACCGTCGCGGGTCCGGAACCAGAACCAAACTGACGGGACGCTGACTATTTAACCTTACCCAGGACCAGAACGCGAGCGAGAATGGAGCTTTGCATTCTAGACGACCAGATAATAACCGAACACCTCTCTCTCTGTCTTTTCTCTATAACATGCGATTGAATAGCTGAGATGCCTTTGGACTTTAAAGAATCTGTCTAAGTATAAAGTCTGGGATAACGTCATGCCAACCCCACGTCTGCTATCAACCCTCCGAGGAGATCTCCATCTGTGGTGTCCGCATTGGCAGTTTGGCGGTTCAGGGTTTTAATGCCCTCTTAGGGCCCGAGAACCCTTCAAGCTCGGAAACATGGCAGACTGAATGTGAACTGTCCAGGTACTCAACGCTCCGCGGCTGTTCTAACATATTGTCCTTTCAGCTCCGAGTCTCCGCCCCTTTTACCAACCAAGTAACATCATTGACCGTCAATAACGACGCGGAATATCTGGTTGTCACTGAACGTAGCCGGCATGAATGAGAGGCCTAGTCAACGAGCCCGAGTCATGGAGGGGGCATGGTACTGAAGCAGGGCGAGATGGATTTACCGGAATGGCAAGGATTCTTTTTTGTCAGGAGAACATCACGACGATGATCTACAGATGAAGGAGAAACAAGACAACAGTATTCAAGTGGCTTGATGGATCAACTTGCTAGTTTTATTACGATGTGACGAGTATAATGAGTCAAATTGCACCCATCTTCGCAACACTTCATAGGCACGCTGAATTGTCATACGCGCATCCAAAAACCATCCCGTTATGTACAATAATGAGATACAATGACAGCAATTATGACAAGTAAAAGAAACACATAGTCAAAATAGCTCGACTCTGAGCATGTCGAGAGTACACGTTGGTGATCGCGCGTTTGGGCGCTTATGGCGCAAATCAGGTTTGTTGGTGCCTTACTGGTGCCTGAATTACAAGGCTACAAAAATATCCCAATGGGGTAAGTGTCCGCGCTCCTGGGCGGGGAGAAAAAAAGTTGGATCCAGCTTCAATACCGATCATTATCTTTCGACAGCACGCATCTGCTGTTGATCAACGCAACTCGGCCTCAAGATGCCTTCCACATACAAGAGGGACAAGCCGTGGGATACGGACGATATCGATAAGTGGAAGGTACGTATTCTCAGGATTCATCTTGCGACATTCTATTCGATTCTAACGTGCGATCACTTAACTAGATCGAAGAATTCAAGCCCGATGACAATGTCGCCGGTAGTTTTGCGGAAGAATCGTCGTTTGCGACCCTATTCCCCAAGTATCGAGAACAATATCTGAAGGAAGCTTGGCCGGTGGTGACAAGAGCGTTGGAGAAGCATGGAATCGCCTGTACGCTTGACTTGGTGGAGGGTAGCATGACTGTGAAGACTACTCGTAAAACCTTCGACCCTGCAGCCATTCTGAAGGCTCGTGATCTGATCAAGCTGTTGTCGAGAAGCGTACCCGTTCAACAGGTGAGTTTTCGCAGTGACAGGGGCCCCCAGCCCGGCTTCATAACTGACGACCGTGGTCCAGGCCCTGAAAATCCTCGAAGACGGCGTCGCATGCGACATCATCAAGATCCGCAACCAAGTCCGCAACAAGGAGCGCTTCGTGAAGCGCCGACAGCGTCTCCTCGGTCCCTCCGGTTCCACCCTGAAAGCGCTGGAGCTGCTCACCAGCACCTACATCCTGGTCCAGGGTAATACGGTCGCGGCGATGGGTCCGTACAAGGGGCTGAAGGAGGTCCGCCGGGTGGTCAACGACTGCATGGCCAACATCCACCCGATCTACCACATCAAGGAGCTCATGATCAAGCGCGAGCTGGCCAAGGACCCCACGCTCGCCAACGAATCGTGGGACCGATTCCTGCCTAACTTCAAGAAGCGTACGCTGTCGAAGCGCCGCGTTCCCTACAAGGTCACCGACAAATCGAAGAAGGTGTACACGCCGTTCCCGCCGGCGCCGGAAAAGAGCAAGGTGGATCTGCAGATCGAGTCCGGCGAGTACTTCCTGTCCAAGGAGGCCAAGGAGCGCGCCCAGAAGGAGGAGGTTATGGAGCGGCAGCGCCAGAAGCGCGAGGAGAAGATGAAGGAGCGGGCCAAGTCGTTTGTCCCGCCCGAGGAGCTGGAGGCCGAGGAGAAGAAGAAGGAGAAGAAAGAGAAGAAGAAGCGGAAGCGCGAGGCCGAGGCGGAGCCCGACGACGGCTCCGAGAAGAAGGAAAAGAAGAAGAAAAAGAAGAGCAAGTCCAAGGACGCTTCTTCGGACGGCGAGGCATAGAGGCATTCGTACCACAACTGCCTTTGTGTTTCCTGCGACGTTCACATTCAGCTTCCGCTGTCTTTTTTCGTCTGTTTGCTCTTCGAATACAAGGCGCTTAGGCATAGCATGGGTTGGAGTTATTCTTTATTTGTTCATACTGTGTTTATACTTACCAAGGAGGGAAAAGTCACGTCGATGTTCAATTTATGTGTGTATACCAACTGACACGGGAATCCCACAGTGAGACTTGCAATCTACTTGGGCTTCAATTGAAGTTACTGGCGCCTTAATCTACATCATATGTGGACTGAACTCTCTGAAGCAAGCATCCTACCCTTCTCTCTCAGGAAAACCTCCTGCTCCTTCCGACTCTTCTCCAGATCAACCCCAAGCACCAAAATCACAAAACTCACCACACTCAAAGCAAACAGGAAATAAAACGGCGTCGACACGTTCCCCGACGGCGAGGCATCGATAATCGCACTGGAGACCAGCGGCCCAATGAACGAGGACGTCTTGCCGATGATGCTGAACAAACTGAAGAATAGGAACTCGTGGCCGCGCGGCGTGACCTCCGAGATCATGATCTGGGAGTAGCTGTACCAAGGGCAGACGAAAAGGCCGTAGAAGGCTTGGTAGAGCTGTCGTGTGCTTATTAGCAGGCGCGAGGAACTCTATCTAGGTGGCTGCGTTGGACTAAAACACTTACCCAGATCTCCCAAGCATGGTGAAACCCGAACCGCTGCGTCCAGATGCCGATCATCCCCCATCCGTCAAGCAGGATGATTCCCACTGCGATAGCGTTGAACATGGTCTTCGTACCGAGGTTGTAGCGCCGCTGGATGAACCAAAAGGCGTAAATGCCAAGTGCCTGGAGAGATCAAGGTGTTAGCGAGGGCGGAGGGCGGATCATGGGGATAGAAGACCTACCTGTGCTGCTATGCCTACGATCAGGAGATAGGTCAGTTCCAGTGTGTTGTATGCGACGATGCTATTCTGCAATGTCCCAATCACTGTGACTGTTGTGTTGAGGGAGTCGCCGAGGAGGAAATATCCTGCAGGCGGGTGCTGGTCAGCTTACCACGAGGGAAAACCTTCACAACAGCACACGACCTTACCTATCAGGTACAGCAGACTCTGCTTGAGTTTCCACACCTCCCTTCCGGCATGGTATAGCTGCTTCAATCCCGCAACGATAATGTTCCGTCCGGGGTCCTGCCCCGGCCGTCGTTTCTCAAGAACAAACCACGGCAGCGAGACGAGCAGCCACACCCCGGAGGCGAACGCAATCAGCACGCTCAGCCCCCAGTTATTATTCGCCTGGCTCTCATCCACCCTCAGCCCAAACATGATCCCCACGATGATAGCGAGGATCACAATCTCCGCCACAGACTGCACGTAGAACGCTACATTGGCCAGCTTGCTGCGCGCCATCGTGTCCGCATCGTCGTACTCCGTCCGCGAGATCCTACCCGCTGCATACGCATCTGCGCGATCCTTCATCTCGGCCGTATTCCGCGCCAGACCCGGAAACGCAGCCGTCCAGAACGTCAGCGTCGTCTGATACGCGATCAGTCCTACAATGTACAATCCCACCGCGATGTGCCATTTCTCCTGCGTGTGGACACCCAACCAGCCGAAGCCGATGGCGTAGGCGATAACTGACAAGACGATCAGGATGTTAGGCCGCCAGGTCCCGAAGTCAGCGAAGCTGCCTATCACCAGGAAGACGACGACCTGGATGGCGAAGGAGATGCCGTTGCTCAGGAGGACGATACTGTTGATCGAGCGTTGGCGGCCTGCGAAGAGGAGGGTTCCCTGGTCGCCTGCGGCTTGGTAGAGGAGGTTCTGGAAGGCTGTGGGAGCGAAGTCTACACCTTCATCAGTTTCTTTTTCGGATCGATATTCAAGATGGTAGTAACGCACTGAATAGCGAGAGCCCGTTATTCCCAATGTAGTAGCTATGCAATGTTAGCGGTTAATTAGTATGTCAGTTTGCACGCACGCATAGTAGGCCCAGATCTCCCATTTCGTCGTGCGATATCTTTCGTCAAATACATCAGGCGCTACGAGCTCTTCAGACTCCTTATTATCAACTGCGTGAGATGTCGCTTGCTGCTTGAATTCTGCATCGCAGGTTGCAGATGCTTCCACGTCGTCCAACGCTAAAGAGGACATGCTTCCGTCTATCTATACGCTCTCAGAACAGGGATATCCAGGGGAGAGTCTGCAGGCTGCAGAATGTCAATATATGTAACCCCGCGCCATTCTGCAAAATTCCAGTTGATAGCGGAAAAGCGAAAAGCCCTTATCGAGATTATGACTCGCGTAGTGGCTAACACTAACGAGATCTAAAGTGATTCTTTCCCTGTATTGGTGGGAGAATCCCGTTAGCAGTCTGTCGATCGCAGCCACGCAGTATTCTGTATGCATAGTATTGGCTGGATCTTGTCGGAGAGGCTTCCTGTAGTGGGACAAGATTCCGCCAAATTACTTGAAGCTTTCTCGGACCTCTTATTCGACATGAGACACTCGTCGCATTGAACCGTCTCCAGTGCGGTCAAGGTATCATTGTCCAAGAATATGACTAGCTATCTACTGGCAATCGTCTAGTATATATATACAATAGCTCAAACAATCACAATTTGGCCCGTCCGCTCTCTATTGAAGCCCAACTCTGCTCGTCTAGCTTCTGGTATGTGGGGCCGTTCAGCCAGTACAGCTTGTCGCCCTTGGTCTGAGTACGGGGATCCCAGCCCATTTTGGCCAATTCGCCCTTTGCCTGCTTGAATGTCACGCCAGTTGCTACCCTAGATCGAAAAGAAGGGGATATTAGTCGAAGAAGAAGTCGTTGGGTATTTAGGTAAACTCACTTCTCGGTCAGCCGAACAAGCCTCGGCATGGCATACGACGGTACGCCCTTCTTTTTCAGCGCTCGGTGCAGGTTCGCCATGAACTCAGCCTCTGCGGCGGGATCTTCGAGCGTAATACCAGCAGCGCCGGCTTGACCGTCGTATCTGAAGCAAAAGTTAGCATGAGAGAACCCCGGCCGAATGAGAGAGCATACCCGCTCAGTTTCACGCCATAGACAACAGCGTCTTGGACACCTGGGATGCGACAGATGTGGTCCCTGATTTCCCCGGCGCTTACGTTCTCGCCCTTCCAGCGAAACGTGTCTCCGACTCGGTCCTGGAATTTGACCCAGCCGGAGTCGTCCTGGACGAGAAGGTCGCCGGTGCGTTGATACAGATCGCCCTTGACGAAGACATCCCGCAGGAGCTTCTTCTCGGTAGCTTCCTCGTTATGCAGGTATTCGGTCAGCAGGGCCCGGTCCCTAACTCGACCAATGGCCTCTCCCTCCTCGCCCAGCTTGGCCTTGACACAGAACCCGGTCTTCGGGTCCCGGTACGGCATCTCGGTATCCGGGTCGTACTTGACAATGAAGACGTCCTCTTCCAAGAATCGTCGGATGGGTCCCGAGAACCCTATTTTGCCGGCACCCCATGTACCCAGGCCATGATTGTCGAACTTGGCTACGCCTTCAGTAGATCGATAGAATTCGCGGATCTCGGGGACGTTGAACCTTTGCCGGAACCGCTCCCAGATCTCTCCCCGCAATCCGTTGCCCGCCGCGACAATGCAGACGTGGTCCTGGTCGTAGGGAGATGGAGGTGTGGCCAGCAGGTATCGACAGAGTTCACCGATATACAGAATACGGGTGGCTCTAGAGTCATGAACGTCTTTCCAGAACTGGGAGGCGGAGAACTTGCGTCGCAAACATAGGGTGCCTGCATTGCCGACCGAGTAGCATATACCCGTAAAGTAGGCTGTGCCATGGAAGAGAGGAAGAGAGGAATAGGTGCGCAGCGGGTAGTATCTGGAAGGGTTTCTGACATCCGTGCTCAGGGGATTCGACGTCACCATGTTCATCATGTTGCGAATGGCACATGCTTTGGGGTTTCCTGTTGTGCCGGATGTATAGATGAGTACACAAAGATCACGGACAGATCGCTTGGCCGGGATCAAGCCGGTAGGAGAGTATTGCTGCAGGTCAGCTGCGGTAAGCAGCTCTGTTGCGCCGACGGAAACGCCATCAAATGAACCAACGTTCAGCGCAATATGAGGCAGGTCTACGCATACAAATTGCGACAGGTCTGGTGTGGAAATGATGAATTTTGACCCGGAGACATTGAGGCAGTGCATAAAGGTGTCATCTAGCTCAATGGGGTCAGTTCAATCGGTGGGGACAGGGAAATTCTCACGAAGCTCGTACCACGCAGGTTGTTATTAATCAAAGCAGCCACAGCGCCCAGTTTCGCCAGAGCGTATATGGTTACCACCATCTCAGGCGAATTTGTGTTGAATACGGCGACAAAGTCGCCTGCCTTGATATCCCTAGAGTGCAACAAAGCCGCGAAGCGATCGACAACTGAGAAAGGCAACCGAGTCAATTGTTGAACAGGAG
The DNA here is from genome assembly GCF_001445615.1 of Aspergillus lentulus. NCBI lineage: Eukaryota > Fungi > Ascomycota > Eurotiomycetes > Eurotiales > Aspergillaceae > Aspergillus > Aspergillus lentulus. The sequence continues at coordinate 2,081,650 of NW_028322118.1, forward strand.
AAAGAACAGATTTGCATCAGTAAGAGCAGACTCACGATCCTTCAATTGGCTATATGTCCATGCTTTGTTCTCAAACCAGAGTGCCTCACTGTCGCCGCATCCTTGAATTTCCACAACGCGCTCCAGCATCTTGTACAGGGTAGCTGTATCACCAAGCTCAGCAATCCGCTGACCTAACCGTTTCGTCCAGTCTCGGTCATTGCAGATAGTCGTCAAATCCGTGGAAATGGCGAGCTTTGCATTCAGATATGCCCCTGCTGCAACGGTCAGGGCCGAGGCGACCGCCAGCGAAGGGGCTGATATCTCGGGGAAAAAATCCATAAATTGTTCAGATCGAGGAAAGAGATAGTAGTAGATGTAGTTAAAAGTTCGGCGCAATTAATTTCGTTGCTATGGTACTCTCCCCGCATATATATGTTTTGCGGAGGTATCTACCCCGTAGTAGCGTCCGATTTACAGAAAATAACAGACATACGGATGGATCGATATGACCTTAATTATCAAGGCCCAGCTCCCAGGCAATTGTCCCAACTCGGCGAATCGAGACGGGAGCTGAATTATGAGAGCTCTGCCGGCCATGAGGCCCATGACGCGCTTACAGGAGACTATCTAGCTTGTGCGGAGACGGCAATCAAGGAGCGGATGAGATCCGATAGTTACAGTAAATTCAGTAATGGCTTTCTAATACGCACTACCGGGAGATCTGCCTCATACCCACATTGAGTCCTTGAGTATCTGTCCAGGCTTTATTGAGGAATACCCTACTGTGTTAGTCATTGACATACTGAGGTATTTACAGTTCTACCTCCAAGTTTCCGTGCCCAGCACTCCAGAGCCGGACCACCTATATATATATTTCTGCGGTGAATACGGAGTACTTCTACAACCGGCCCATCTACACACTCACAAACTGGATGTAAAGCTATATTTCTATCTAAAAAAGTGACTGGAGAATCTAAGACACACAATATTTCTACGGTACAGAGCCCCTCATACCTATTTAACACCTATACAGCGGGACCGCCCCCGTGGGAAAAGGCGTTGCGCGGACGGAAACTTGTGGGGACCGGCTGCTGCTTCTCCAGTCTCCAGTTCATGTTTCCTCCCCGACTCAAAGGCTCAAACGGCGTTGAATACTCAATACCGGCTCATCACTAGGTTTGAATGAGAAGCATGAATTCCACAAATAACCCTTGAGTGGCAAGTAGAAGTACGAGAGTCAAGATCTATCACTATGTCTCCCATGCTGCTTGCTATACTCCGTACGCAGGCGGATTTCTGTGAAGAATTACCTAATCCACGGGTAGATCCACCGGTACCATACCGCCCAAAGACGTATGCGGTACAAAGTCCGACAGCCGAGGCCACTGCAGGCCTTAAATGCGTACGGTAACAATACCACTGCAATACAGCCCATTGGCGGCAGTGTCAATCGGGAACCAGCCGGCCTCTCATTCTTGTCTATCTATATGGAGTCTGTCTTGAACTGAGGCTACCCCGATTTACTCAATCGGCTGCAATGCTTTTCCGTCCCCAATCCCCATATTCTCTGTATTCTTATCCCATTGGCTCTAATATTTTTTAATCTGGATCTCGGCTCGGCCTTGCGCTCGTGAGCCTTCGGCTGCAGTGTCCTTTTTGCCCTTCGCAGATCAATATTGTCCTAGATACCGCGGTTCATTCGCCATCTCCGGACTATAACATAGCGCGGCCATTCTCGCGGGGCAGTTGGTCTTTCTTCTATCTCATACACTTCTTCAAGACTCAAAAAAAAATCCTGCAACGTCCCCACAGACGCAGTGCAGCCAGAATCATGTCTACGCCCCAGCAACGGTTGTCCTCGATCGCTAACCAGGTCGCTGGTTCGAATGTGTCGGCGAAGAGCAAGCTGTTGGCCAAGAATCCCGATGATATTGTACGTCTGAACAGGACTTGCAAAAACTAAGACGGAGACTGACCTCGCTCAGGTGATCACGCTTGCTATTCGCACTCCTCTCACAAAGGCCAGAAAAGGTGGTCTGAAAGACACCACAGTAGATAATCTCCTAATTTCATTGCTTACAGTATGCTACCAAATCAACGTCCTCGCCAAGCATAGCCTATCCTAACAATCTGCAGTCTATCCGCGAAAAGTCCAACCTCGACCCCAACCTTGTTGAAGATGTCTGTGTCGGTAACGTGCTTGCGCCTGGTTCCGCATACCTCGCCCGCTCCGCGGTGCTTGCAGCTGGCTTCCCTGTGACGGCCGCCGCCTCCATTGCCAACCGATTCTGTTCTTCTGGATTGCTGGCGATCCAGAACGTCGCTAACCAGATCATGGCTGGTTCCATCGATATCGGTATCGCTGTCGGGGCCGAGAGCATGAGCACCAACGCCGATGGAGGGGCCCCAGAGATGTCGGCTCAGATCATGTCGCATCCTATTGCTTCCCAGAACCTCCAACCCATGGGCCAGACCTCGGAGAACGTCGCTGCCCAATTCAGCATTTCCCGAGAGCAACACGATCAGTTTGCCGCCAAGAGTTATCAGAAGGCCGAGCGCGCCCAAAAGGCCGGTTGGACTGCCGACGAGATTGTGCCCGTCAAGACTCAAGTCAAGGATCCCAAGACAGGTGAGGTAAAGGACGTCGTCGTTGATCGTGACGATGGCATTCGTTATGGCACCACTGTTGAGTCCCTCGGCAAGATTCGCTCTGCATTCCCTCAATGGAAGCCCAGTGCCACAACCGGCGGCAATGCCAGTCAGATCACGGATGGCGCCGCCGGTGTCATCCTTATGAAGCGGTCTCGTGCCCAGGAACTCGGACAGCCCATAATTGGCAAGTTTTGCGGAGCTACAGTTGCGGGTTTGGAGCCTAGAATCATGGGTATCGGCCCTTCCATTGCTATCCCCAAGATTCTGTCCAAATTCAACCTGACCAAGGACGATATCGATATTTTCGAGATTAACGAAGCATTCGCGTCCATGGTATGCTTGATCCTTTTGTATACATCTGAGCTATGCTAACTAATGACTGTCTAGGGCGTCTACTGTGTTAGCAAGCTGGGTCTTGATGAGAGCAAGGTCAATCCCAGAGGTGGAGCGATGTGAGTCATTTGGTCATCCTTGAGCGTTCTTCATCGTTTACTAACCTATTGCAGCGCACTGGGTCATCCGTTGGGCTGCACCGGCGCTCGCCAGGTCGTTACTGCTCTGTCTGAGCTGCGCCGTCAGAACAAGAGAATCGCCGTCACCTCGATGTGTGTCGGAACTGTGAGTTAACACTGGTTTGGTCTCATCTCTGAATTTTCGCTAATATTGACTAGGGCATGGGCATGGCCGGTATTTTTGTTTCGGAGCATTAAGACAAATGTTTAAAGATTTAGCTTGCGAATTGATGAAGAGCCGTCGGCTTGGGAATGTCCATCCTGTATATATATACCTAGTCCTGCTTGAAAATAAGAGCATGTTCATAGCTTTTGTACGCCAAACTCGGTCCCATCAACTGCTTAGTAGTACGGTAAGAAATCGGTTGCTTCATATCAGCGGAGTATTGAAGCGTCGGGTGGGTCATCCCCATGTTTGACTCCGCCTACTGCCATTTCAGCGATTGAACTTCGAGTCCAAGGTGGTAGCATAGAATGCAAGTAGGACTGCAATTTCAGCATCGAGGCTATTCTGAATAGCTACAGTCAGTCTCAACGATCGGCTTATCTTCGTCGGAGCTCCTGACACAACTAGCGCACCTCGTGCTTGCATAGTCACGTGCACCTCCACCGTCGTCATCCCATACAACTATCCAGGTACTTTGCACCAGTGGCTGTGGCTCATCACCGCTTCTCCTCATCCACCGGTACTCGCCTGCGTCTGCCATCAGACCCTCCTTGCAACCTTGTGCTACATATATCACCTCTCTCCTTTCTCTTATACTATCAAGAGCAGTATCTGATCTTCGTTGTGTCATTCTCTGGTCCCAGTCTACTACGACCGCTGGTTGGCTGACCCTGCGACCATGAAGCTCATATCAACCGCCGCTACCTTGCTCGTTTGCCTTGCTCCTCTCTCCACCTCAGCACGGTCGATCTCCTTCTTCGATTCCGCGCAGGCTCCAATCCAACTTGAGACCTTTCCTGTCAATGGGGATAACCCGTTAGAATACTGTTCCGACCCTTCGGACAATATCCTGCAGATCGAATCAGTGGACTTGTTTCCTAACCCTCCTCTCCCGTACGTACTGGCAGTCCCTATACCGTATAGTGTCGGGTGAAGAATGATTGACTGATTCTTGGTCACAGTGGCCAAACTCTCTCTATCAATGCCAGTGGCAACTTGACGGAACGGGTGGAGGAAGGCGCTTATGTCTCTCTTGTGGTTAAATACGGTCTCATCACCCTGATCAAGCAGACCGCCGATCTCTGCGAACAAATCAAGAATGTGGACCTTGAGTGTCCCCTGGAGAAGGGCGAGATGACCTTGACTAAGCAGGTTGATCTGCCTTCGCATATCCCTCCTGTACGTTGACCTTCCAGGCTCGCTGGTATTTTGATGGCCAACACGTTACTAACGACGATGAACAGGGGAAGTACAACGTCCATGCCGACGTCTATACCAAGGACGACAAGAAGATTACCTGCCTTGATGCACACAATATCGAGTTCAAGGTCCGGCCATGAGAAGATGTTGGCTACCATCGCTACCCTTCCACTGGATGATCACTGATGTGTCTTTCGAATCTGCTCCTACATACTTACGATCGCTTGATGAATTGCCCTTACGAGCCTCTGTTCTCTGTTTTATTCTTATGTTCGCTGTAAACTGCCATAGTCCTCCACAGTCAAAGTTGCATGCTCTTGGTTATATCCGCTTTGCTTGATTAGATGATGTGCTATATCATCCGGCGTCACGGCAGATCGTCATCACGTGCTTCTCGTCATGCCTGCACAACTATGTATATGCCTGAACTACCGTCTAATACAGAGTCTTCATTCGAGTAATTCACGACTCTCAGAAAGTAAAGCGGAGGACAAACATAGCAACCATCACTACTATGCAGTGCGCGGTAGTATCTCCGAGAAGGACGATTCCAATGCCGCTCTCTCGGACAACCAAGCATCCTTTCGGCACTGAAAATATATCGAATTCTATGTGCATAGATCCTAGATAATCGGGTATCTTCCCACGACTCACACCGCGCGCACGACCACCCTAGAACACATCTTAACAAATGAAGGTGCTGAAAACAAAAGAAACCTCGTAGCTGTCGTCTATTCTCCAAATAGCCGCCGCACGCGCTTGAGCACACTGTCCTTCTCGGGGTCGTAGGGGTGGTCTTTACTCGGGATCTCGAGGACGGCGGGGAACGGGTCGGCGAAGGAGTCGACGCTGTGTCTGATGCGTTCGGCAATCTAATTCTATGAGCCGCTGATCACAGATGAGGTAGAATGGAATAAAACGTACGTGTTGGTTGATCAGCAGCACGGCAATGTCTTTCCGCTCCTGAGTGAAGTTCTGGAACGCCTTCTCGATAGCAGACGTTTCGGTCTTGGAGTCGACGACGAGGAAGTTCCGCTGGGCGTCGGGGCCATCTGTGACGTGCTAAAAGGTTGTTAGTTGTGCTTTTCGAGGGGATAGTATGTCCGCGTGATGGTATACGTACACCGATACCCGCGAGGAGGAGACCAGTTACGGAGCTGGATGCGATTAGCGGTGGTGGTTCTCTCTTTGTGTCTTGCTACCGAAGGTGCTAGTTACTCTTCGTCGCCGATGACGGCGAGGAATTGCCGTTCCTAGGGTTCAGAGGGGAGTCAGTGATATGGCCATGTCAACGTGGGGATATGCGAGTGTGGATGTACCTTGTAGGACACCGCCGAGGCTGCCATCTTTCAACGAAGAAATTCGGCTGGACTGAGCCTCTGGAAATAAGTAGAATCTACCCTGCAGAGCAGCTACCGTGGGCAGATCGATCAAGTCAACAATGAACTTGTGGATGAAGGAGTCGTGTCCCGATTGTGGATAACCTCTTCAGTGAACGTTCGTCATAGCAGACCGCTGCGGCTTATCTAAGCGGGACCGTGATGTGTTTGTTGTCTAGCAGCGGAACGGAAAACTTGGCGTATGTTTGTCTTTTTGTCGCTCCTCAAAAAGTTCCTCTTGATAATTAAGTTGCCTGGGCGGAGCTCATTTGAAAGGTAATGAGACGGCCCTGGTAGCGAGCTCCAATATCTGTGCCCCGTTATCACCATGCCCCGGCTTGTGCGCCGCCAACCGCTCGCGGAGCGCATCAGATCGTACTTGAATGCACTGGACTTTTTGCTATGGCTGTCAGAGGAGATCGATGCCAATGCTTGGGACCAGTTTGAGAAGGATTGGGCGCTGCCTTTGGGCGTTGTTCTCAATTTAACCTTCCTCATTGCGAGGGCGAACAGCCGATCGAGTGGCAGCAGAGCCATTGACGATGTCTTCGGAGATGATGGCGGAGTGCCGTGGATGAGCTGGTTTGTATGTCGCCGACAATTCAAGGAGCTTGCTGGGGGTTCACAGAGGATGAGTCGCTAATTGGTGGTTGCTGGTAGGCTTCCTTCATCGTTCACCTACTCGCGTGCTTCAGCGCGTTCAATACTTTCTACACCTTCTATCGGAAGCGACTCTACCGTCTGTTTGAGGCTTCGATAGATCAACCACCGGCTACACCGTCGGCTCGCCGTGTCCGTGTCGATTCAACGCCTATGACAGCTTCGCCGTTGCGGTACTTTGCAAACGTTATTGCCGGATCTGCTGAGTCCCGGGCGCATCCCGACGCGCAGCGGGATGTCTGGGAACTTGCAGTTTGGGATCCTCTGCCGATTTGCCTTCGACTGTTCTGCCTCTTCAGCCCCGGACACGTCCTGGTATACTGGGTATTTCTGCCTACGCAACTGTCCGATCCCCGGCCGAGCGTTACTATCGTCACGACTATCTTCATTACAATCCTGCTGTCTGTGCAGATGTCATTCCTCTCGTCCTCCTTCACTCAGCAAGCCAAGGATTCCATGGTGGTTCACAAGGAGGTTCTTAATGAATACGACACCAAATTTGTCCATCCGCGGACCCAGCCCGTGATGAGAGATGTTGGCACTCAGTTCTCCGACCCCAATACCACTCAACCTGGTTCCGATGCCAAGTATAACAAGGTGGACACGTTCACTCCTACCCGTGTGATCCACCGAGGATTCAAGACCAGTCCCAACCCGAACTATGTCAGTTTCGTCGACCCTGAGGGGGCATCCGCCAGACGTCAGACATTCGCTACGCCAAATACTTCTCACAACTATACGTCGCTGCAAACACCCAGCCATTTGCGAGATGCCTCCCCGGTTGTACGAGGCCCCGTTGCTTCCATACGTCAACCGCACTTCCGACCCACACCGAGTGCTACAGGCGACGGCGGCAGTTTGGGGGTCTTCTCGCACGCGAATTCCCCCTTGAGGCGATCTACGCCGGCCAATATCGACCGCCGGGTTCCGAATCCTCCAGATTTCTTATTCAAAGACCGAGGTACTCCTATGAAGAGGCTATCAAGTCCCTTGAAGAAGAGCAATGTTCCTGGCAGTACAACTCCGTTGACTCAAACACCAAGACGAACTCAGAATGACCCTCGTCGTGAAACGGGTCGCTTCTGAATTCAGTCATGGGATCAACCATCTCGCAAATTGACGAAACAAGAAGAATTGCCGATGTATTGTTGCCGTGCACGGGTCATTCTACCATCCTGTCATTTGTTCATTAAGCGTATACACCCGTGTAACCATGACTTTTTCCAAGCATTTGGCCTTGGCGTTTGGAGGACCACTTCGCTTTCACATGATTTTCTATTCTCTTAATGTCTTCATGACGTCTCCTTTCCGGAGTGCAATTCAGAGCCGTCCTGTTTCTCTGTTTACCGGGAATGTTGGCTGGCGAGGGTGACCAGCCACTGTAGTATAATCATGTTCCGTCCCGGGCACAGCGCGGTCTGGCCCATTGTTGACTTGGCGGTACTACGGAGTAAAGTCTGGACTATATTTTCACAGAAGTGACTTGATTTCGAGGTGAGGCGGTTCTCTCTGTGTTGAAACTGGTCGAGAGGATACTGTGTTTGATTTTGTGAGATACCCTGATACCCTTGATCTTGATCCTTTTGACGATCAGTATTTCCGATCTACACAAATCTGCCATCACTTAGTCTACTCTACGATCATCTTGTCCCACTTCATCAGACAGACTGCCGACATTCTCCTACGCGGCTGCAGTTTCCATTCCAGATGGTGGGCAAAACCAGCAGGCGCGCATTCCGCAGCGATTCCTTCAGTCCGCGTGTGTGTTTGCTGCTACATTCCACGGCATGGCAAGTCGGATCACCTAGCATTCCGCGCATATAATTACAAATCTGGTCATATTCTTTTGTCAGGCTGGGAATTATTCTTTGGCTGGGAACCTGCCACTGCACTCGGCGGGCCAGTGCACTTGTCCAGTCGGTCTTTTCTGGCAAGCACTTCGCCATGCTACAGCGATCCTTCATCCTCAGCCTCAGCATTCAACGAAATCATCGTCAAAGAGCCCTGAAGCCGATCGGACCAAAGTCAACAACAAGATAAGTGTCTGTTGCTCAAGGAATGGGTAACTGTGGAAGGTCAACCTGGCCTTGAAGTCCAGCCTGTCAATAACCGTCACTTTCGATACAGTATGGATGAGCTTTTGCACTTACACCAAGGGCATTTCATGAACCTTTCGCCTCGAAGGCGCCATGATAAGCGGGAGGAGTTGGACGTGGAAGCAGTAGAAAATACGCAGCAGGAGAGAAATATATCAGACCGCGGTGGAAGCCCAATGAATTCGAGGAACAGTGATTCTGGAACTGGAACTCCAACCATCGTGCGAAGGACCAGACCGACGAAGCTTCCTCTGCCCAGGGATCTCGCAAGCAAAGCCAAGGAACAACAAAAAGATAAACCTGCTACGCCTCAACATCGGGACTATGGCTCTCTCGGAAACGTCCGACCAAGGAAGTCGCCTACAACTTTATTATACAGCAGTCCGGAGGAGGTGACGGACAAAGATCGAGAGCAATATTGGCGGAAGGTCAGGGATAAGTTCGAGAGGGAATCCCCCTCGGCGAAGAGCCAAGAGAAAGATAAAGAGAAGGAGAAGGACAAGCACAAAGAGACTTACTACGGAGCCTACAAAAAGATCATATCGCTGGCCAGCTCTCCAAAGAGCGAACTGGTCAAACAGAGACTGAGGTCGGCCGGTGGCGACCTACGGGGAAGCCCAAAGTCGCGGATTGCGAGCCCCATCATCCATCCTCGGCTTCGTCCAGGCTACAGCTCTCCCAGCAGATTTGACAACCAGTTCATCAGTCAAGGGAAGCGACAGCTCAGTGGAGTTCAACGGAAGAATTCTGATACGGACGAGAGCATTCTGCACTTTTCTACGGACAAGGCGGATAACGCTACCGACTCGTCGATTAATTCTCACTCTTCTCTGTCACCCGTGTCGGGCCCGAGCAGCTCGTTGACGGAATGGGAGGACAAATTCGTTGTCAACATGCCATCCGCCAAAGAGCCAAACCCACCAACAATGAGTGCACAGCAGATTGCGGAATTCCAGCAAAGCATCGAGCGGGTGCACAACGACGGGGGTGCCATGCTTGATCCAGACTCTCTGCCTAGTCCCCGTACCGGGACGCCCGAAGACAAGGATTTGTCTGCTGTACAGCCTGCGAAGCCGACCTCGTTTGACGGTCAAGATCCTCCTCCCCCACCTCCCCATTCGGCGGGGGTTGAGGAAAGTCCGCCATCCCAACCAAAACATCCGAGGTACTACTGTCCCGATGAGATCGGCAAAAATCGCATCAGTACAATATGGGAAGAATCTGCCTTGAAATCCGGAAAGGATGTACCAAATGTCAATCCGGATGGCTCTTTTTTAGGGTGCAAGGAGATCAATGGGCCCAACGACAAGAACCCGGACGAGATCCTCCTGTTTTCGCCCGTGGATCGTCCCCGGGTAGTCGATGTGCCGAGTCCTATGTCCAGAAGCCCCAAGGAAAGGAAGATTCAAGTGGTCCGCCAGAGGAATCCGGACATCGGAGAGAAGACCGTGGCTCGAGAAGAATGGAAACCAGGTACTCCGAATTTGAAACTTGTCCAATGCTCGAAGCCATCACCGAGGACCGTGTGCCGCGAGACCAGCTGCCAGCAACCAGAAAAGACGGCCCAGGACTCGAGCAAAGCGGACCGCGAGTCCCCGCCACCTTTAGGCAAGCGCCTCGAGGACAGAAAACCGACTCCCAGGGACGACGATGTGTTCATTATCACACCCACTATCATACGCACTATGGTGAGCATGTCCGATATCGAGGGTGCGGCGCAGAAGGGACCTCCCGTCGGAATACCCACGTCGCGCACTGCAGGCGACATTATCACCGACGCTCGGGCAAGACCGCAAGGAAAGCCTTCGCCACTAGGACTGAGACGCGTGGCACAAAACTCGCAGGAAAAGTCAAACGTATCGTCGCCCGTGCCCTTGCGAAGTGCTCCTGTGCGGAGTATCCCCGTGGTCAAGCATCGAGCAGAAGCCGGAATGCGCAAGGTCGAACAGTCCCGAGATATGCGTGGGTTCATCCGTATGCCAGGCACGACACTGCCGTCTGCAGAAAGTCAGGCAGAGCGCACCGGAAATAACCCACCACAATCGCGTGCTTCGAGCACTGGATCGAGCAGCGAGAACTCGCAAGTGAGACGAGTTACGGACTCCGGTCAAGGCGGCAGGTCGTCACTGGTTGTTAATATCTCTCCAGTCGGTTCGATCGACAGAGGTCAGCCAGATGGTGGTAAGACAGTGCCAGAAACGACTAAGGTGATAGAAGTAGCGGAACTGGACGGATTACAAGTGGTAGAACACAAAGCAAAGACGCCGCCGCCTCGAATCACTCCGTTACACGCTGATCCGCCGAACATGGAGATGGAGATGGAGGTGGCGAGTCCCACCAAGAGTGCGACAAATGCGCTGACCCTCGCTCTGATCTTGGAAATCTTCGTCCTATCAGCCGCTCAAATGGAGGCCCTCTGGCAGAGACTCGTGTCAAATCGGCATTCCAAGACCGCCCTGCTCAAGATTGCCATTAACAGCGTTCTGCAGATGCTCGAGCATTGCCTTCAGGTTCTCCGCACATGGTTGACAGTCTTTTCCGTTTACAATGCCACTGGGGTCTGGCCACGACCGGCAGAAGGCGATCTCGCTCGGTCTGTGACGGATATCTGTCAGGCGATCGCTTACCTCGTTGTTCTGTGTTTTATGATGATGGTTGTTGAACGGGCAGCCGGGTACATAGTCCTTGTTGGAAGTTGGGTTGTATGGTTTGCGAAGCCTTTTGGATGGTTCTTTGTAGCGATAGGAAGGGCTCTCTTTACATGATTCTGCAAGTGGGCGAGCCGGATGTTTTTCTCGGCACGAATGTATCACATAATACTGCTGCATGGATGGCGCCAGGGGTTCTGGACTAGTATTTTCAGCTATCTATCATTACCAGGCGGCACCCGCTCTTTGACTGGACTATTCTTACAGGCAGATAAATATGATTTCTACTTGTGAACTTTGTGATAGAACAAACAAGAAGTGATGTGACTCGAAAGCACTGACTACTGTAGTCTTGTAGACCACGTATATATCTGTTTTTCGAATGTTGGAGGCTACAGGTGTCTGCGTATCGACTTTGACTATGTCTGCTACCCAATCTTAGCGCAAAGACAAGAGAACGCATCATCGAATAGAATCGTCGATGCTCTTTGTACTCTTCTAGGGGGAAGACCCCCTAAACCGAGAGCTGGAAAGACATACAGTGAGGAGAGAAGAAAAGAGAAGGAAAAATACAAAAAGAAGATGGAAGGTGATGAAAAAGACTCCGTATCCCGTGTTGAAGAGGGTCACTATTGCTCTTGAAAGATTTGACCGACTGCCTACCCGTTGAAACCAAACTCCGTCATCCGTCGTGTATGTTGAATTATCGTCGAAGGACCCATTCCTTCTATAGAAAAAAAAAAAAAATATGCTTTTCTGTCTATGCAAAGCCTCTTTTTGTTGGAAAAGAGGCAATGTGAGCAAGGACATTCTGTTCCGTAGCGTCTAAGCTGATACCACAATAGATGTTGAATTTCGTAATCCTTCTCGCTCGTGATCAATGATGAAAGAAAAAGATGAGAGGGGTATATGGGAAAGAGAAATGTTGAAAAAAAATGTTGAAAGTAAATAACGCTCAGGGAAGAAATCGTTGAGAGGTCTTCAGTCGTGTCGCCATTAAACATGATGCCCTGGGTTTTTGGAATTGTGTCCCCGGGCTGGTATCGTTGAGATAGATGTTGAATAAGGGGTATGAGAGATTGGAGAGAATTTTGGAGTAGAAAGAGTCAAAGGCAGGATTTGAGGCTATGGCTCCTGGCCTTAGTTCTTCACGGCAAGTTCTTCGGGGGCTGCTCCGTTTGGTTGGGACTTGATCTCGACTGTGTCGGAGCTGACCTCTATGTCAAGGTCTTTCACTTCCAGTCCGTTGAACAGGTCGAAGAGATCATACGTGTTGTGGAAGTCGTTGTTAACTAAGATATCCAGGGTTAGCAATTCGAATACATGCAGAGAGCGATCCGCAAACTTACCGATGTTGACCAGGTACCAGTTGTCCATAATATCCTGGATCAACTTTCGGCTAGGGCTGCTGGCATCATGACATTTGGCCCAGTCTTCACCCAGGCGGTATGCCTCATCCTTCCAAGCTAAGAAACTGATCGTCTCCACAATGGTAGGCTGGACGATTTCTCGTCCGGCGAAGATACCCCAAGTCAGAGCATTAGGGCTGTCACGAGTATTGGTCCGCAATTCGCGATTCTTGGCCACGGCATGGTAGGTCATGTCGGGGTTCTTCTCGATCCGAGCGATCAGCTCGTCAAGCAGGTAGGGAGGTACAAAGAGCTCGAGGTATGCCTTCTGGTAGACGAAGCCGTTCTTGGGACCCCAGCCATATACAGGGTGAGACGATCTCACGCCGTTCACGGCAGGTTGCGAGTTGACTGTGAGTAGACCCCTGCTGTTCAGCTGGACCAGGTTGTTCTTGATGGCATTAGCTTCGCCACTGATCGGCGAGTCACTCCATGGCAGGCGGTCCAGCTTCCCTTCCAGGTAGCGAACGAAAATCTGCGTTACATCGCGAATAGACTTGGGCTCGCCCCAAAGTTTGATGTTCTGTTCGTTTGTACCCTTGAGGCCGATGCCATAAGCGTCGAGCTCACCAAAGGCAGGGGACCGAGAGTCGGTCCAACGGCCGTTCGGAAATTCATCCCATGTCTGTGTACGGGCGATGTAGGAGGAGTTTCTGTTGCGCCAGAAAATGGGACGGACATCCTCCCCGCGGCGGTTGAGCGCGAGTGACGGCCGCCAGGGCAAGGGTCTCTGAAGCGGGGTCTCCTCCGAGGGAATCAGTTTGAGTTCCTCAAGGACTGCCTGGGTCGCTTGTGCCAGGTTCATGGTGTAGCTAAAAAGGTCGCAGTTAGCCACATGAAAAATAGGGAGCCATAGATATACTGGGTAGGAATAAACTCACAAATGCAGGTGCTTGACGCCAGCCGCGAGGAGACGTCGGCACATGTCCGCAATCAGCCGCTTTCCGATCTCCTTGACAGCAGCATCGTCATTCTTCACCGGTTCCAGAGCCTCGAGCCAGTCTGGTGGGATCCGCGCCTTTGTCCAGTTCGCTCGTCTGATGAATGCGGCATATGTGGAGATAGGCATGATACCGGGAATAATAGGCACTGTGATGCCCTTGGCACGGCATTTCTTGACCCATTCAATGAAATTGTCTGTATCGTAGAACATCTGCGTGACGACGAAGGAGCTTCCAGCGTCGACCTTCTCTTTCAAGTGATCGATCAGCTGATCCACGTCCGGGTTGTCGTCTGCGCCTTCAGGGTAACCGCCCACACCGATGTCGAAATGATTGCCGTACTTCTCCCGAATATACTTGACCAGATCCTTTGCGTAACGGAGTCCTCCTTCAGTGGCTTCCCATGCCTCTTTGTCACGGGGCGGGTCACCGCGAAGCGCCAAGATGTTGGTGCAGCCTGCCTTGTAAGCAGCACTGAGTGCAGCATTCACTTTTTCTAAGGGCATGTCTGTGCAGGTCAGATGCATGCAAGTCTCCAAGCCATACACCGATTGAGCGACATTCACCATCTCACACGTCAAATCCGACAACCGACCACCAGCACCCCAGGTGATGTCGATAAAGGAGGGTCCTAGAGAGTGCATCCGATCCATTCTGTCGTAGAGATTCTGGACACCCTGGGCTGTCTTCGGAGGAAAGAATTCGAAAGAGATACCGACCCTCCCGGCGGACTCATTGTCCGCGAGCATGTCTTTGACGTGCATCTTGATATATTACAGTCTGTCCGTGAGCAACAATTAGCTTCACATCGGGAAAGGCCAAAGACCGCCTAAGTTTAGCCGGTGTGTCGGCGACGAGTGCAAAAAAGCAAGTGAAGTACTGGGTGCTAGAATATGCAAGAAAGCAGAAGTGTACCGTACCTGCAACAAAGGTCGACTTATCTGAGCTCGCCTGCCGTTAGATGTCCTTCAGGAGCTGTGGATAATCGCCCCGTTTCGCCCACCGATCTCGCCAGCGACTGCGATGAGTGTTCAAAGCCGCAAGTCAAAGTAAACAATGCAAAACAAGACGTTGAGAGGAACCAAAACGACAAAAGTAAGATCAGCAGAAAAACGACTGCAAGGTAAATGCAGCAGAGCAATGGGGAAAAGAACCAGAGAAGCGGGCTGCTTGAGAGCACCGGTGTGAGTCGGTGTCCCTTTCCGCTGGAGAGGCCGGATTTCGGAGGACGTGGCCGGCACGTGGTTTCCACTTAAATACTCAGCGAGCAACTCGCAAAGGGTCGAAAATTTTAGATTTAAGTCTATCACCAAAATCTGCTTAAAGCAAGCAACAATACTTTCCTACGCTACAAAATTCCAGAGTACTAAGTGTAGCATGGGGGGTTTGTAGTCTGTACTAATCCACCGGAGGACAAAATACGGGGAGCGCCGATTGACACCTCAGGCCACTATCACCCCGCTGTTTTGCCCCTCCTTCTTCGGCGGATAAGGAAAAAGTAGATGGAAAAAAGAAAAAAAAAAAGAGACGGTTTCCGTCGAACTATACTCTGGTCTCTGCATTCGGTGATATAAGATATTCGGTCTATTTTTCATAGTTTTCCCTCATAACCGCTCAAATCCAATTGCCAGAGTCAATTAATCCCACCTATCAATTCACAATGTCTGCTTCCGTTCCTCCTCCGACCGCCGATCAGGATTACAAGGCGTCACTGCTCCCACTACTGATCTCCAACAACGTCCTTTCTTTCGGCACATATACCCTCAAGTCCGGTCGTGAATCTCCCTACTTCTTCACTTCGTCTCTGCTTCACACTGCACCACTCCTCCGGGCCACATCTGCCGCCTACGCCAGCGTTCTATCCGCCGAGCCTTTTGTAAAGACTGCCGCCGATGGCACACTCAGTCCCAACTTTGATATCATTTTCGGGTACTTTCTTCCCTTGGAGCGTCTATATCCCTTGATTTGAAGCAGTACTAACCGGTCTGATAATAGTCCTGCTTACAAGGGCATCCCCATCGCCGCGGCCGTGACCAACGAACTGGCCGTGCGTGACTCTATCGCTGGAACCCACACCTGGGACAATGTCAGCTATTCATTCAACCGCAAGGAGGCCAAGGATCATGGCGAGGGTGGAAATATCGTCGGTGCCCCATTGAAGGGCAAGCGGGTTGTCATCGTCGACGACGTGATCACGGCAGGAACGGCCCTGCGCGAGGCTGTAGGCATCATCCAGAAGGAAGGCGGTATTGTCGCTGGTGTTGTTGTCCTGCTCGACCGTGAGGAGAGGGTCAGCGATGCGGAGCCCAAGAGTGCTGTCGGCGTTGCGCAGAGGGATCTTGGAGAGAGCATCCCCATTCGGGCTGTCATTGGTCTCCATGATTTGATTGAGAAGCTGGGTGATAAGATCGGCGAGAGCGAGATCCAGCGGTTGAAGGACTACAGGGCTCGCTATGGTGCTGAATAAATGAATCAGGAATGTTAATATATTGAATGATACCAATGAGTGTTGATGGTGTTCGTAGGTTTATGGGCGAGTAATAGAAGTTTACAATCTTTGCCTCACCAACGGTAAAGTCATCTATGCA
Source organism: Aspergillus lentulus (assembly GCF_001445615.1). NCBI lineage: Eukaryota > Fungi > Ascomycota > Eurotiomycetes > Eurotiales > Aspergillaceae > Aspergillus > Aspergillus lentulus. The sequence goes on from NW_028322118.1 coordinate 2,097,883, forward strand.
ACTGTTCAGATCACTTTTTGTTGGCTTCCAGGGCCTCGGGAGATCCGCGTGAAACTGCGCTCTTCGTGTGTTTCTCAAGTATATATCTCGGTTATTCACCTGATATAGGGAGATCTGAGTTCTGTATACGAATGTACACATCTCGCAAGACATACTACATCCCTTTGTTTTCAAGCCAAATTACCAGCCAGCGTTTGAATGACGATGTTTTCCACTTCAAACCACTGCTAATTCCCCTGGATACTACTCTGACATCATACACCATTTGCTTTCGAAACAACATCACCTGGAATGTACGGACTATGTGACACCACAACGAAGGGATAATGTGGGGTAAAAACTGTCTGAAACATGCCCTTTGCTCATGCTAATCAAATATGTCTCACTATCCATGGGGTTGTACTCACGTTCCAGCTCGAAATCCAATTCTTGGGAGATCATCTTCGACGGAAAACATATCCAGAATTCCAGATACATGCCATGGCGGCTTGAATTCATACAGTTTCCCAAGTTGATAATTAGTCAGCTCAGTCGGTCTATGCAATTCCAAGGAGCACGGCAGTGTATGTACTGGTACTGATGTTGTTCATCGATTCAAGTGCCCCTGTTAAGGAGTGAAGGGCGCCTTGTCAAATACCGTGGAGTTTGAGAAACGGAAGTGTCGAGCTGATCCTCTACCTTACGCTCATGTGAAGACACCTCCCCTCCCTCCGCTTCAGCCGCGAAATCTGCCTCCTGTATTCCTCTCGCTTGAACTGTAGATAATCACATCGTCGCGCTAGGAGGCAACGCGGCGATCCGAAGACTCGATTATAATTGCCTTACTAGGACGAGTCCGGACGACAACAAGATCTCGAACCAAAAGCCGGTGAGGAGGAGACCTCGAGCATAAATTCCTGAATTTTTGTCTTGCAGGAGATAATGCGAATAAGATCGGCGATCCCGTCCAGCTCTCGAGTCGGTGAAGATCCGGATAACGAAGAAAATGGGCTCCTTCCGGTAGCTTTCAAGCGGTCGGCTCATTGAGTCGAAAGGGTAAGCTAGATATGATATGTGTGCGAAGACGCTGACTAGAAGATGAAATGGTAATGACGCTGCATATGATGCATCCATGTTGCCATGTGCCGAGAAAACCTACAGCGCGGCACAGTTTTTGTTGTTGTGGCTTGAAATATCATGTTGGGTAACAATTGTTGGCATGGACGTGGGGGCCTGTATGCGGGTTTTCAATAATTCATCGGGCCTGCGTCCTGTTGTGGATTCTGGATGCCATTCGATGCGCTCTACCAGTGTAGATTCACGATGGCTTCGGCGACTTCAAGATCGAGCGGCGTTTGCCACAATGGGAATTTCGACAGTGATGTTCACCAGGCCGCGTGCAGTGTTCACTTGGCGTATGGCGAATATACATTAGCAGCTTCTTCTAGATTTATCTCATCGTCGATAGTCGGAAACATAAGGCTCATCCATCCGTTCGTGAGCGCGAGTGAACATATATTTTGCCCGAGAAGCAAGAGCGAAGAAGGATAATCAAAATCTGCTACCGCACTGACTGTTACCAACTTTAGCAGGTGTCACCGTACACCGTTAAAGTCATGACTCATGCCACATGCAGAAATGGCGGTTGGGATCGTATACACAATGATCTGTGTTACGCGGCAAAGCATATGACAATGGGATGATCCGGCATCCATCATGTTCATGCCGCTAATAAGACCCTTGTAGCGATCACCCGAGGGCTGAGAGCCTGTCCACGTACCGAGCACCTACTTACGTAGATAGATACAACGGTAGAGAGATTTAACGGAGCGGTCTGGCTATCTAATACCAGAAAAGAACTACCTAAAGCACACAATATTCATGAGGAGCCAATCAGAACCACGGACTGGCATTTAAGGTTGGTCATGTTTGGCATCAAAGCTTGGATCATCCGCCGTCCAGGTCTTGGCGCCCCACTGTGGTTATAGTATATACTGGAGGTGCATAATCAGTAACACTACCAAAGCAGGTTATCATGGTCACTGTGAGAGTTGTAGCGTAGATATGGGCACAGTTTTGAGTCAGTGGTCATGATAACCATACATTATACATGCGAAATCGGATTGGCGACTTCGAACCCAAAACGCCACAATACAGGTAACGGCACGGAACTACTGATTCTAGAAGCAAGGGCGTAGATCCACTGATAGAGCGCAAAGTTTCTCATACTTACCTAGGGATACCGAGTTTACTTTACGATATGATTATGATATGACCATATCAATCTCGCCAACTGAATTTAGATTACCATCGGAGCCAGGTTTCTGGTATCGGCAATTGGCTTCTGATCTCTTTGAGTAACCAGCAACATGCGCTGGTTTCAGTTTCTATGATAGTAGCAACTGCAAGCAATGCAATGGCAAGTTTTATCTGCTGTGATAAATCAGACAACATCTGTAGTACTCTTCATCCCTTTGTCGGGCGTCCTGTTATTTTCACGTTGGACTCTGTAGAACCCTGGGCTATGCGAATAGTATTTGGATCTTCAAGCATCTCCTTGACTATATAACTAGTATATCTCCTTACTGTTCTGACCATGACACCGACATTCCCTTTTTCCCTTGAACAGGGCCACGATGACTCGGGAAGTCGAACTAAGACAAACATGACCTGACCTGAGACATGCCCAGATGGCTTGACAAGGATTGGTTCGCGATGCAAATCGCAATATCCTGAAATCACAACTTCTATTATCCCTTTGGCACTACTCAAGCAAGGAAAACCATAATAGCGGGTTGTCAGTGCCCCGAGTACTCGTGTATCATCCATACGTAGACGTGTAATTTACAATAGCCCCGATGAGTAAACGTTCTGGAATCTCTTGTCACTATCAATATGGCATGCTGATACATGAAGCTGAAATGTCCAATCTCTGCCATGACATAGAAGGAAGAGTGGGAAAACCTTAATAGGCAAAATTGCGAGATATAGACTATTGCCCATGATATCGCAAGATACAGAGCTTGATCATGAATGTCGAGAGGCAGCTGTTACTACGTCGAGTTCTATAGCCGCTTTAGGCCGCCGTATCCCTAGCGCTACGGTGATATCTTGATATCAGAGAGGGAAACGCTATCTATTAATTGAGATGTTATCCGATTTCGATGCTTTGCACCCAGTCAAAGCTTCCGCGTATCGATCTATATCGGGTACCTAGTAGCAGCTCAGAGTTTTTATCCACATTTTGCATGCGTAAGCGAGAGGCTGACGTTCTATATCTGACATGCTAAATCGAAGAAAGCACGCAATTAGCAGGAGATAGCTTACTATTGAGAAAAAGGCAGGTCCCGCGTTACCGCAATCCATAACCAGAATCTTGGACGCAGCTTCTATAGGCCCTATTGGCTCTGAGGGTCCTCAGCGGTCACAGATCGGATCATAACCCCATAGCTGCCCGATTATCGAGCTCTTTAGCGACTATGCGGATGCTGAATTGCGCATGATATTTTTTGACTACGACTTGTGCATTGCGAGTGCATGTGCTTTCAACCGTGCAGCGACGATGAGCAGCCAATACCTAGTGAATGGAAAGACACGAGTCTCCTCATCGTACTCAGATGTAAGCATAGTTAGACATCACTACTAAGTAACTGGGTACTGTCCGTTTGACGATAGATCAGACAGAAGTGACCCACCACTATCAGCCACCATGCTCGCATATGCAACATGCTCTTCTCTCAGAAGGCAGACACCGTGTACTCCGCAGCATTCAATAATCTGATGCAGTATGCCAATGTCATTAGGCAAGTAATCAATATACAGTGCAAAGGAGACAAGAGGTAAGCGAAAACAAACAAGAAAACCCGGTATCTACAAGAGGATCGGCGTACGGTACCCACTGGCCCCACTGGGGTGAATACTACAGTACCCACAGCTGCCTAGGAACCTAAGGTGTCTAATGTACCTAGGTGCATGCTCCAATCAAAACAATCATCATACTGACTTTCCTCCTTCCTTCATCTTCTTCATAGTCACCGTCAACTTTCCGGTCTCGCTTCCCTATGCTCAACTCTGACACAGTCTCCACTGCTCATTTTTACTCCACTGCAATGGCCTTGGCTTCACAGGGGGCAGATGATCTGCCGAAAATTATCATATCATGCAGGAAGTCGATGGCTGGTTCTGGAAATCGAGCAGGAGGTCCCGAATCTCAACAGCACGATTCAGAGACAGGACCATCTCTCACCTGCTTCTTTCTTCCCGTCTCTCTCTCCCTCGGCTATCCTATCTTACCTTTGTCGTTCTATCTGCATGCTAGCTGCGTCTACCCTCCGTCTAACGAGTATCATGCAGCAGCATCAGTAGGTAGGATAAGCGAAGGATAGTTGTCGTCCTGCTTTGCTTGCTCGCCCCCACAATCCTTCCTGGCAGACTCATTGTCTGTACATCATTGAGACCCATACTCGACTTGCCTGTCGGGCCTTCTCTTCCAGGTAGACCCCCCTTGTGCATGTTATCGGACAAATTTCTTTCGTCTTGATCCTCTTTCTCATTGTCCCCTCGACTATCGTTAGCTACTACTGCTGGCGCCACTCGTCCTCTCGAGCCTAATCTCTCAACTGCAATTGGCTGGAGTTAAACATTTAATAACTTTTCTAGAGGATAAAAAGAGGGAACCGGCAAAGAGTTGTTTGAAAGAGCGAGGGTGGTCTTAAGCTGTCTCATCGATCCATTCTCTTTCCCTGCTCTTGTCTGAAATACTCTTCCAAAAGACATTCTTCGACCGTTGAACCACATGCTGCTCTCATAATACGGTAGCATCCATTTTATTGTACGGTCGTCGGTCGACTTGAACATGGGTTGGAGGCTTGTGGGTTCGTTGCTTGCGTTCTTCGCGGCAACCTCGATAGCATGGCCTTACGACGAGGCCCTTGTTGATTACAATCTCAACACGAACAGACAAGCGAGCAATCCTGCTGAATACTCTACAGATGTACCTGGCCACAATTACACACCTTCGCCTGACAATTGGCGTTTCCCCATGTATACCCTCTTCCTGGACCGTTTTGTCAATGGTGATCCAACCAACGATAACATCAATGGCACCCTCTTCGAGCATGATCTCAACTCGAACCAGATGCGTCATGGGGGTGACGTCGTCGGCCTGATTGACACTCTGGATTATCTTCATGGAATGGGCATCAAGGTGCGTTTCTGACTTCTTTTACTTGCCCCGTCTCCATTCACTTTCTCCGCTCAAAAACCTTTGGATTCTTGGGTTCTTTACTAATATCTAACAAACAGGGCATCTATCTGGCAGGCACGATTTTGATGAATCAGCCCTGGGGTTCAGACGGCTATTCAGCCCTCGACACTACGTTGCTCGATCAACACTTTGGGAATATCCAGACTTGGAGGGACGCAATCTCGGAAATTCACCGACGAGGCATGTATGTCGTTTTCGACAATACAATCGCTACGTAAGTAATGTTCACCCTCCTTCCACAGTAAGTGCTTGGACTGACCGGTGCCCCTCGCGTAGCATGGGTGACTTGATTGGTTTCGAAGGATACCTGAATACCACTACCCCTTTTTCCGTCAAAGAACACAAGGCACTTTGGAAGACTGACCGCCACTATGTCGATTTCCACTTTGGAAATGATTACAACGAGACCTGTGACTACCCGAGATTTTGGAATGAGACTGGCTGGCCAGTCGACCAATCCGTCAGGGACCAATTGAATGGGTGCTACAACAGTGACTTTGACCAATATGGTGACCGAGAAGCTTTTGGTGTCTATCCAGACTGGCAACGTCAGCTGGCAAAATTCGCTTCCGTTCAAGATCGTTTGCGCGAGTGGAATCCCAGTGTCAGACAAAGATTGACTCGCCATTCCTGCATGATTATCGAGGCCCTTGATATTGACGGCTTTCGGTACGACAAGGCCACGCAAGCCACCGTGGATGCCCTGGGAGAGATGTCGCTCGCTTATAGGGAGTGTGCTCGTAAAGTTGGCAAGAACAATTTCTTCATTTCCGGTGAGATCACTGGAGGAAACACCTTTGGCTCCGTTTACCTTGGGCGTGGGAGGCAGCCCAACCAATACCTGGAGTCTGCCATCGATGCTATGAACATGACCAATTCATCGGACCACCAGTATTTCTTGCGCGAGCATGGCCATGAGGCTATCGACGCAGCAGCCTTCCACTACTCCATATATCGCTCCCTGACTCGATTTTTGGGCCTCGATGGGAACCTGGCGGCTGGCTACGATACTCCAGTTGACTGGACTGATGCCTGGAACCTAATGGTCATATCCAATGATATGATCAATGCCAACACTGGGAAGTTCGATCCTCGACATATGTATGGCGCCACAAATCAGGATGTTTTCCGATGGCCGGCCATTGAGTACGGTGTAGAGCGCCAGCTCCTTGCTCTGTTCGTCACAACCCTGCATCTTCCCGGCATCCCACTTCTTCTGTGGGGCGAAGAACAGGCTTTCTACATCTTGGATGCTACGGCCTCCAACTATATCTATGGACGTCAAGCAATGTCACCCGCCACAGCATGGAAGACTCATGGCTGTTTTCAGCTGTCACCATCGCAGTATTACAACTGGCCTATCCAAAAGGGTCGCCAGGGTTGCCAGGACCAGACGGCCACGTACGATCACCGTGATCCTTCCCATCCCGTCCGGAACATTATCAAACATATGTACCAGATGAGAGAGAACTACCCTGTCTTGAACGACGGATGGTGGCTACAGAAGCTATCCAAGCAGACTCGTGAAATTCATCTCCCTGGTTCAAACAGCACTCCTACCGAAACGGGCATGTGGTCAATCCTAAGAGACGTGACCCCGGGTATCCAAAGCCTCGGCCCCGACAAGGACGACCAACCGGTGTGGCTGGTATACCAGAATGAGAATCATACCGTTGACTACAAATTCGACTGCGGCAGCAATGACTCTGCCCTAATCGCTCCGTTCGCCTCCGGAACCACAGTACGAAATCTGTTTTATCCACACGACGAACACGTTCTAAAAGATGGTCCAAAGAAACTTGGCTTGAATGGCTCCACGGACACCAATGGCTGCCTCGATAGTCTGACTCTCAAGCCTTTTGAGTTCCGGGCCTATGTCCCAAAGAAAAGATTCATTGCTCCCCGGCCCATGATCACTCAGATCACGCCTGGCCACGATACCCCATTACTCTCAAAGGTCGCACCTGACCAGGCTGAAGAGATAGATGTCAGCATCTACTTCTCGGCAGAAATGGACTGTGACTCTGTCACAAAGTCAATCACCCTGAATTCGACGACAGAATCTGGGAAAATGCCATCTGTTGACAGCAAAAGTGCGAGTTGCAACAAGATTCCAGCGACGGATACGCAATGGACCGGTCAACTTCCAAGCGTCTGGGTTTGGACCGGAAAGTTGACTGGCGTGTATAATGGGATTCATCGGTTGACGGTCACAAACGCGAGTGACTCCGCTGGGACGAGCGCAACAAATGCCATTGACCATTTCTTGTTTCGTGTTGGCCAAAGTGACAATCCCATGGTATTCACCTCGGCCAATTATTCCAGTAGTCTGTTGCATGAGCACGAGAACGGCACACTTTTCATCCAACATCATGCTGCGGGTGCCGACAAATATCGCTATTCCACCAACTGGGGAAGTTCATTCTCTAATTGGATGGACTACAAAGGCGGCAATGAGACAATCGAAGAGCTTCCCTGGTCCGGAACCAAGAAGCAGAAATGGCAGGGAAAGCATGTGCGCGTTGAGTATTGGAGCAAGTTGACTGGGAGCAGCGACTATGTCCAAGAAGGAGACTCTGGCTGGGACTCCAACCGCCCACGGCGCTTCCCTCACCTCTTCTTTAATGGGCCGTATAATCAATATGGCTATGATGCTGGACTGAACAATGCGGTTCAGCTAGCAGACAATGGACTGTGGCGGTTTAGATTTGTAGCTGAGTGGCCAGCGCAGGGCCAGTTCAATGTCTGGGGCATCAATCCTGATGGTCAACCCGACCAGAGTTTCGTGTTTGGTGATGCAGATAGAGACGGCGTCCTAGATCGCATGCCTCCCTCTTCCCTCAGTACCACACTGATTAACATCACCGACCACCCGCCAGCGCCTCATCTGGCATGGGTCCTTCACCTGGATGATTCGACTCTGCAGTTCCGACTCGAGCCAACAGGCTCCAGGGCAGTTCAAATGGCCGTTTTCTTCCTCATTTGGCTCATACCAGTTCTGACGGCTGCTGCATGTGTATACGGCTTCATGAAATCGTTCTACCAAGTGAAATTTAACCAAGTCGGCGTCAGCGAGAAGAAGACGCTATTACCATTATGGCTCCGGAGGAAGATCAAGCGCGCAGCTCTCGAAGATGGCGAGCCTATGAATCCTCTTGTCCGCTTTGCAAACAGGTCAGGCTTTCTCCAAAGTAGGTCTGCATTCAATGAAGGGGCTTTAAAGCGGAGGACTGTCCTGATTGCCACAATGGAGTACGACATTGAAGATTGGGCGATCAAGATTAAAATCGGCGGTCTAGGCGTCATGGCACAGCTTATGGGCAAGAACCTGGGGCACCAGAACCTGATATGGGTTGTCCCTTGTGTTGGTGGTGTTGATTACCCCGAGGATCAGCGGGCTGACCCGATGTTTGTCACCGTGCTCGGGAACTCTTATGAGGTCAATGTCCAGTACCATGTTGTCAAGAACATCACTTATGTTCTCTTGGATGCACCCGTCTTCCGCCAGCAAACCAAGACCGAGCCGTATCCTGCTCGGATGGACGATCTGGATAGTGCCATCTACTACTCTGCCTGGAATCAGTGTATCGCACAGGCAATCAGGAGATTTTCTGTCGAACTGTATCACGTCAATGACTATCATGGCTCGATTGCTCCACTCTATCTGCTACCACAGACTATACCCATTTGCTTGTCCCTCCACAACGCTGAATTCCAAGGACTATGGCCAATGCGAACGCAGAAGGAGAAAGATGAAGTCTGTTCCGTGTTCAACCTTGACCTTGATGTAGCAAGTCGCTACGTCCAATTTGGTGAGGTTTTTAACATGCTTCATGCGGGTGCAAGCTACCTTCGGCTGCATCAGCAAGGCTTCGGTGCCGTAGGTGTCTCAAAGAAGTATGGGAAGCGCTCTTATGCCCGGTATCCGATCTTCTGGGGACTGAAGAAAGTTGGAAACCTACCGAATCCTGATCCTACAGACACGGGGGAATGGAACAGAGAGCTAACTAGGCAATCTGACATCAAGGTGGATGCAGCTTATGAGGCCAGCCGCGGAGAATTCAAGCGTCAGGCACAGGAGTGGGCAGGACTGGAACAGAATCCCAATGCAGATCTCTTGGTGTTCGTTGGAAGATGGTCCATGCAAAAGGGTATTGACCTCATTGCAGATGTGATGCCTGCAGTCCTAGAAGCTCGGCCTAACGTCCAGTTGATTTGTGTTGGTCCGGTTATTGACCTCTATGGCAAATTCGCGGCGTTGAAGCTTGATCGTATGATGGAATTGTACCCCGGCCGTGTGTTCTCGAGGCCCGAGTTCACAGCACTTCCGCCATTCATCTTCTCTGGTGCTGACTTCGCTTTGATCCCATCCCGCGATGAGCCCTTTGGGCTTGTTGCAGTGGAGTTTGGGCGCAAGGGTGCCCTTGGTATTGGTGCGCGAGTTGGCGGCCTGGGTCAAATGCCTGGTTGGTGGTACAATGTTGAATCTACAACAACATCGCATCTTCTGCATCAATTCAAACTCGCTATTGGTAGTGCATTGAGCTCGAAACCCAGAGTTCGAGCCATGATGAGGGCACGGTCCGCGAAGCAACGCTTTCCTGTTGCTCAGTGGGTGGAAGACCTTGAAATCTTGCAATCTACTGCGATTCGCATTCACAGCAAAGAACTGGCGAAGTCAAGTGGACAGCCGTTGACTCCATCCGGGTATAACACCCCGAGTGGGATGATGACGCCTCCAGTTGCAGGAAGTCTGACTCCAACCGGCATACAAACTCCTCCTTTGATCCATTCACGGGAACCTAGTATCTCAAACGCCAGTCGGCTCAGTGTGCTCGGCCCCCAGCAACGAAACACAATCGTATACAGCCGCGACCCAAGTCCTGGAATGGCTGAAAAGCCCAAGTCAGGTCTTAGCCGGCAGCTATCACTCGGAGTAAGAGCTGGACCTGGGCATCTGGAGCGCCGCGGCCGTCGTAAGCTCAAGAAGATGAACCAAGCGGGCAGTGATGACAATCAGAACTCAACGACTGACGTCGAGTCAAGCAGCGATGACGATATTATTCCCAGCTACTACGGTGACGACGAATACACTCTCACGCCCGAACAAGCGGAAGCAGGGCGACAAATGGAAATCTCCCAGCAACAAGGGCATCATTCCGTGTGGACCCCTCGGGACTTCTTCAGTCGGAGGCATTCAAGTCAAACGTCTATCTCTTTTAACACCCCCCTGTCCCCCACCAGCACTGGTGTCACTGAAGCCGACGACACTATCTTCCCTCCTGCTCGGCGGATGCTGGAACCTGCTAACCCGAGCCACCGCCTTAGCAGCGCCTCTGTGCTGTCGGTAGATTCGATCGTCGGCGCCAAGCGAGATTATAGACTCCAGAGGGTTGATCCTTTCTTCACGGACAGTACCGGCGAGTTCTACAGAATCTTTGAAAAGAAGTTGGAGGCATTGAATGGTTCAAATAGTGAATCACAGCTTTGCATCGAGGAGTACCTTGTCAAGAGTGAGAAGAAGTGGTTCGACAGATTCAGGGATGCTAAATTAGGTCGCAATCAGTCTCCTGCTTCTTCCGTTTTCCAGGTCAAGCGCGATATTTCGTCCAACGATACGGTCTCCAATGAAATGGGGGCGCGTGAGAGCGACAGCGACCCACCCAAAGAACGGGATGAGTTCTTCTTAGGGTCTGATTATGTTCCCCCCACAGGCCTGAAAAAATGGATGCAAGTGCGGATTGGTGACTGGCCTATCTACTCGATATTTCTTGGATTGGGACAAATCATTGCGGCCAACTCCTACCAGATCACACTGCTCACCGGCGAAGTTGGCCAGACACCTGAAAAGCTCTATGGTATCGCGACAACATACTTGATTACATCGATCATCTGGTGGTTTTTCTTCCGCTACTTTAAGTCAGTGGTCGTCCTCTCGCTTCCATGGCTGCTGTATGGCCTTGCGTTTGTCATAATCGGTGTCGCGCATTTCGAAAGTAACGCATTCAGTCGCGGCTGGATCCAGAATGTGGGAAGCGGACTGTACGCTGCTGCCTCCTCTAGTGGCTCCATTTTCTTTGCGCTGAATTTCGGTGATGAGAATGGAGTGCCTGTCAAACAGTGGGTTTTCCGTGCATGTGTCATTCAAGGTACCCAGCAGGCTTATGTGATCGGCCTGTGGTATTGGGGAACCAGCCTTGCTCAAGCAACCAACAGTGGCATTATCAATCCTCAGGGTGATATAACGAACACTTGGAAGATAACGTACGTTAGATGCCCTTCATTCCGTCTACTGTCACAATTCGCTAACTGATATTCTAGTGCCATTTGCTTACCCATCGCCATCATCCTGTGGAGTATCGGTTTGCTTGTTTTCTTCGGTCTGCCGAATTACTATCGGCAGATACCCGGGAAAGTCCCATCTTTCTACAAGTCTGTCTTCCGGCGAAAGATCGTTCTGTGGAACTTCGTTGTTGTCATCGTTCAGAACTTCTTTCTGAGCGCACAGTATGGACGGAATTGGAGCTGTAAGTCGTCGAACCGTGGGATATTGCATATCTTCAAGGACAATGGCTGACATTTCTCGCTTTCTCTCTGCAACAGTTCTCTGGAGCTCTAAGAATGCGGAAGCCTGGCAGGTGGGAATTTTGTGCGCTTTTTTCTTTGGCGCTGTCTGGGCCGCGCTGCTATACTTGTTCGGTTATCTGTCCAAGTCTCACAGCTGGATCATTCCAGTGTTCGCCTGCGGCTTGGGGGCTCCGCGATGGGCCCAGATGCTTTGGGGAGTCTCAGGGATTGGGCTGTATCTTCCCTGGGCTGGCGGGGACGTAGGCGGGGCCCTTGTTTCTCGGTCCGTGTGGCTCTGGCTTGGAGTCCTGGATTCCTTACAGGGCCTCGGATTCGGCATGATCTTGCTTCAGACCTTGACTCGGATGCACATCTGCTTCACTCTGCTGGCTTCTCAAGTGCTAGGTTCAATTGCGACCATCTGCGCCAGGGCGTTCGCTCCGAATAATATTGGTCCGGGGCCGATTTCACCAGACCTGACGGCCGGAGTCAGCTCGGTTGCCAATGCCTGGTTCTGGATTGCTATTTTCTTTCAGCTGCTAATATGGTAAGCACATTATCCTCCAAGCATTAATATTCGGACTCAAGATTGACAAACACTCTTCCGCAGCGCTGGGTTCTTAAGGTTCTTCCGGAAAGAGCAACTTTCAAAGCCCTGAATGGCAAGTATCCCTCGACTTCCTGTATTGGAGCGGTCTTAGCCTTCTGCCTTGACGGCGACGCGAGGATCCGTGACACTGCTCTTTATCTATGAAGATATAAACGCCTATATACTCCGACATTATATACAATGGTCGGTCATTTATTCGTTTCTAATGTTTTGGGCGGTTTCTTCTGCCCTGGTTCAAAACGAGTGTAATATTTCAACACTTTTGCTCTGGCCATTATGCACAATCGCATGTTATGTACATTGAGCGCGGCTCGTCTTGCTAAGACGAGCTTGTCTGACTTTTTCTCCTCCGAGAAAAGCGCATTGCATATTGATGGCTTACTGTGGCTGCACGAATCATGGATGTCATGTCGTTCCTTTGTATGACCTGCCGATGCTATTTGTTTCGCCTCCAACTGGATGTATCACGAGGGGGACTAGAGTTTTGCATTATGTCTGTTTGTTTGGGATTTACGATATCCATGGTCAATTAATGATTCTTTATCTGCACAGTCAAAGCTACGGTCTCTGTATTGCAAATAGAACGATAGCATTGAGATTATCCGTATGTGGTATAATAAAAGCGAAGAACAATATCCCCGGAAGCCCGCCCAATGCATTGCAATAGAAATCAGAATCTCGAGGGAGGTGAAATAAGGCACCATCCAGGTGAAAACAGCCGAACACAAATGCATAAACGGTCATAACATTTTTTGCTGAGAGGAGGGGAATAGAAGAAGGGAAAAAAGGGCTACCACTCCAGAGGCTCAGTCTTGACGTCTCCACGGTTGGTCTTGGGGACGGGGGCGGCCTGAATCATTGTGGCGCCGCCGCGGTTACCGCGCTTGAGGTAGCCACTGCCGTCGAGCCAGGGGGTCTCGAGAGTGCGCTTTGCCTCGAAGGAACGGATCTTGTCCTCCATCTGGAGGGTGAGGCCGATATCGTCGAGGCCATTGATGAGGCAGTGCTTGCGGAAGGCGTCGACGTCAAAGGAGGCGAGCTTGGAGCCGGCGGCGTCCTTGATCTCCTGGTTGACGAGGTCGACCTCGATTTCGCGGCCGGCGGAGGCCTCGGCTGCGATGGCGGCGAGGGCGGCCGGGTCGGAGATGACGACGGGCAGCATGCCGTTCTTGAAGGTGTTGTTGAAGAAGATGTCTGCGAAGGAGGGGGCGATGATGCACTTGATGCCGAAGTCGAGGAGGGCCCAGGGGGCGTGCTCACGGGAGCTGCCGCAGCCGAAGTTGGGGCCAGTGACGACGAGAATCTTGGCGTTGCGGTAAGGCTCCTGGTTCAGGACGAAAGAGGGGTTTTCAGAGCCGTCGGCGGGGTTGTAGCGGAGTTCGTAGAAGAGGGCGCTGCCGAGGCCGGTACGCTTGATGGTCTTGAGGAATTGCTTGGGGATGATGGCGTCGGTGTCGACGTTGGAGCGGTCCATTGGGGCGGCGATGCCGCGGAGGGTGGTGAACTTGGGGAGACCGGCGCTGGAGCCGGCGGCGGCCGTGGCGGCGGAGGAGTTGGCGTGCGGCTCGTTGTCGGCCGGCATGTCCATGATGCGGTCGAACTCGTCTTCAGTCGTGGGGTCCTCGTGCTCCTGCTGGATGTCCAGGTGGGGCTGGGCCTTGGCCAGCAGGGGGCTGGCGGTCAGATGTTCACGCACGTCGGCAAGGTGGCCGGAGATAGCGGCGGCGGCGGCCATGGCGGGGGACATGAGGTGAGTGCGGCCGCCGGCACCCTGGCGACCCTCGAAATTGCGGTTGGAGGTGCTGGCGCAGCGCTCCTGGGGGGAGAGGATGTCGGGGTTCATGCCCAGGCACATGGAGCAGCCGGCCTCGCGCCACTCGAAACCAGCGTCCGTGAAGACGCGGTCCAGCCCCTCGGCTTCCGCCTGCTGCTTGACCAGACCAGAACCGGGAACGACCATGGCGCGCTTGATGTTGGCGGCAACCTTCTTGCCGCGGACGACCTTGGCCGCGGCGCGCAGATCCTCAATCCGCGCGTTGGTGCACGAGCCGATGAACACTTTGTCGACGGGGATGTCCTGCATCCGGGTGCCGGCCACGAGACCCATGTACTCGAGGGCGCGCTTGCAGGCGACCTTGCGGTTCTCGTCCTCGAAGTCATCGGGTCCGGGAACGACGCCCGTGATAGGGACAACGTCCTGCGGGGAAGTACCCCAGGAAATGGTGGGGATGATATCCTTGCCATTAAGGATGACGGTCTTGTCGTAGACGGCGCCCTCATCGGACGCGAGGCTCGACCAGAAGGCGACAGCCCTCTTCCACTCGGAGCTGTCGTACTTGGGGGCCAGGGGTCGACCCTTGAGGTACTCAAAGGTGGTCTCGTCGGGGGCGATCATGCCCGCGCGGGCACCGGCCTCGATGGACATGTTACACATGGACATCCGGGCCTCCATGCTCAGCCCGCGAATGACGGAACCGCAGAACTCGATGACCGCACCAGTACCACCCGCGGTGCCAATGACTCCGATAATGTGCAGGACCACATCCTTACTGGTCACGCCAGGAGGCAGCTCACCATCCACCTGAATGCGCATGTTCTTGCTCCGGCGGGTGAGAAGGGTCTGAGTAGCGAGGACGTGCTCGACTTCGCTCGTGCCGATGCCGAAGGCGAGGGCGCCGAAGGCACCGTGTGTGGAGGTGTGGCTGTCACCGCAGACAACGGTGGTACCGGGGAGAGTGAAGCCTTGCTCGGGACCGATGATGTGAACGATACCCTGGCGCCTATCTCCCATGCCGAAATATGTGAGTCCGAAGTCCTTGACGTTCTGTTCGAGGGTGGTGCATTGCAGACGAGAGTCGGTCTCTTCGATGAACTCTTCGACATTCTTGAAGTTTTTCCGCGACGAGGTAGGGATGTTCTATTGTTTGAATTAGCTTGATTGACCTCATACAAGGAGATGAAAACAGCATACGTGATCAACTGTGACGAGAGTGCAGTCCGGCCTGCGGACCTTGCGGCCAGCATTCTTGAGACCTTCGAATGCTTGTGGGGAAGTCACCTCGTGGACGAGATGTCTGTCTGTGGCCGGTTAGCTCAAAAACAATTGCGATAATTACGAGTCAACATACCGATATAGATGAGAAGGGTACCATCCTCCTGCTCATTGACAATGTGGTGGTCCAGGACCTTGTCGTACAAGGTCTTGGGCTTCTTGTCTGCGCCAGGCATGAGGGGCAAAGGCGAGCGGAAAGTCTGGTAATACAAGACAACAGCAACAACTCTCTTTCTTAACTGATCAGTAAGACGAAAAGGATGAAAGACAGATGCTTCAATGCCTTGGGAGATACTAATAATGACAATTATGATGACGATGCGATCTCAAGGAGGAGCAGCAACATTTTATCGGGGATGGGTGGTCGCGATGTCGCTCAGAGACGATGAGGGGCGGATCCGACATCGGTCCGGTCAGCAGAGATTGGGTTGACTGTGATTGGCTGGCTGCAGTGAATCCGCCTGTGCAAATACCTCCGGTACCGGTCAGGAGCACCGCTTAATCGCGGAGGCCACAACGAGACTCCATAATAGTTGTCTATGAGTAACGCGGGTGCCCCGATTGACCTTCTGGTTGGGGTAATCGTTGCAGAGTGTGATCAGACGCTATTCGTTTGCACTACCTCATAGATGCGAGGGTCTTAGAGACCCTGGAATATAGCTCATCTCCATATGGAGCTCAGGAAGGCAGCAAGGCAGCAAGGCAGAAAGGATGAGACAATGTCTTAGTTTGGTCCATCCTGCCGGTTCCTGTCGGTTCTCAGTGGACACGCTGTTTATGAATGAACAATCCGTTCCACATAGGATGAGCTTTACTCCAAACTACGGAAGACCGAAGGCGTTCCGAGATTTTCTGTAAGACTCATGATTCCTGTTTTATGACTGCAATGGAAATCATTGGTTCGAGTACTATTGAACTGTCCTCGATTAGTGTGCAGCATATCCAAATAAGCAGGAAGATACTGTCGAAACGTACTGCCCTGCGAGAGAGATATGTAGTGCTTATCAGGATGCATGATGCATGTGCTGTTCGAACTGATGCCGGAAGCTTGCATAAGTTGAAGCTATTCTCTGGTGGACTACGTATACAAAGTGTCTTGTCTGTCTAGCCTTTTGGAATGGCACACGACAGTTCCATTGATCTTATTATATACAATCAGGTAACCCTGTCATCTATCAAGCCTGCCCAATGGGCTTCGATCCAGTCTCGAAAACAAATGGTGCAGTGGCGGCCAGCAATGGCGTAGGTTTGCCAGTTACCTTGGGATCAGTTCCAATGAAATTGTTGGGAAAACCAACATCCATCGGCTTCACACTCTCCAGGTACTCGATCTGCTCCGGGGTCAATTTGATGCTCAGTGCCTGGATGTTGTCGTGCAGGTGCTCGACCTTGCGCCCTCCGACGAGCGGGAACACACTCGGCGCCTTGGCCCGCACATACGCCAGCGCAATGGCCGTCACAGACTCGATACCATGCTCAGCGGCCACTTTCGCGAGAGCCTCACTCATCCTCACCTCATCCTCCGTCTGCTCCCCGGGCCCGAGCATGCTGCGCAGGCCCTCGCCCTTCTTCTTGCGCTCCTCGAGCGCCTTCTTCGTCTGGAACTTGCCGCTGCCCAGCACGTCCCACGGCGCCAGCGCCATGCCAAAATGCCGCGCCATGGGGATGATCTCGCGCTCAAAGTCCCGCAGCATCACGTTCCACCGGCCCTGGTAGACGCTGAAGGGCGTCTTGCCGTGTGCGCGCGCGTACGTGTTCGCCGCGCTCACAACCCACGCCGGCGAGTCCGAGATACCCAGGTATAGCACCTTGCCCTGCTCCACGAGGATGTGCAGACTGTCCATGATCTCCTCGATGGAGGTGGTGTGGTCCCACCAGTGCAGGTACAGGATATCGATCCAGTCCGTCTGCAGCTTCTTGAGCGAGTCCCGCACGCTCATGTGCAGACTGCGGCGGTGGTTACCGCTGTGGTTGACCGCATGGCCTTTACCTAGGGCGTGGGCCTTGTAGTCGGTTGTGAACTTGGTTGCGAGGACCAGCTGGTCGCGGTTCTTGCGGGCAGCCATCCATTCTCCGATCCAGGTCTCCGATTGCTCATCCTGGTAGTTGTTGGCGGTGTCGATGAAGTTGCCTCCGGCCTCGACGAAGGCATCAAGCAGCTTGAAGGAGGATTCCTTGTCCATTGAGCCCATAACATGCGACCAGGCGTCTCCGATCGACATGGCGCCGAGCTGCAGCGGAGACACGCGGATGCCCGCAGTCGAGGAGAGGATGCGATACCGACCAAGCTCGGTGCGAGGCTGGGGTGCTGGTCTGATGAATTCCGACATGTTGAGGTTGATGATAACAATAAAGAGGCTTATCTTTGTTTAGGCTTGTGTAGAATGGCCAGTTCGAAAATTGGGGCCTTGTTGATGCTTTTATAACGGCTTCTTCCTCCCATCTCTCCGAGACCTCCTGGCTGTCAATTGAGGGGTTTTGGAGACAAGTGGATCCATGATTTCATGACCGTATCTCCGTTAATCACTGCGTAACGCTGAACAAAGAAAGCTAGTCTGGCCTAGCAAGAGCTCTGGGGACGTAGACACAGAAAGTCTCTCTGTCGTGGCTCACTAATGCGACCAGATGACGGGGGGCGGAGATATCGCATGGAGAGTAGATGATGGCGATGGAATTATATAGGTAAGTAACACATCATAGTACCAAGAATGAGGAAGAAACCAAATCTGATGACAGTAACTCCGTGGCCCGAGTAGATATCACAGAATAATGACGACGATGACGATGAAGCCTGGGGACTTAGGCTTACTGATCCCTAGCGGCACTGGATTTAGGCTCGGAGTTAACGGTTAGCGTCTAGTCTTACCCAAGCCTCGGCAGACCCAGAGCTAGGAACCTAGGTGTCATCTCGAGAGGATTTGAAATACGCAAATATACTAATTTTTGGTGATACGTTGATTTTGGCCTTTCAGAACCGCATCGATCTTAGCCGAGGCTGCGAATAATGGCGCCAAATGTAAAGAAGCTGATCTAATTCACAACTCGTCTATCACAAACTAATAATCAGACTATACGCCGTATCCAAATGCTCTATTATCTTGCTGAAACACCAGCAACGCCAGACGATGTCGTACGAACAAGCCCAAGGCTCCACAGACGGTCTGAACCATGACCATGTGCCACGCCAGACGATCCTCCCGCATCGGTCCCATCCAGACCAGCCACAGATTCAGGATCGTCAGATTGGTGGACTCGACTATCTCACCCTTCTCGTTCTTTGTAATGCGAATCAGCCGCAACCTGTGCAGGATCTCTAGGCCAGTAGCCACCAATGAAGCCGGAGGCACGGTCCACTCGGTTACGGACGCGTCCAACAGCCCGCTCATGGCGTTGAACTTGGGGAGTCGATGACGGGGGCAGGGGATGATGTGGAAGAGCTGCGGAGTCGAGTACAGAAAGTTGAAGAGCTGTGGGATGAAAAGCAGCAAGAGCGTTTTGCTGAAATGACCTAGAATCCCCACCACGGCAAACACCATCCCCGCAAAGTAGCAGTAGGTATCGCCCACAAACACCTTCGACGGATACCAGTTGTGGCACAGCAAGGCCAATGAAACCCCGATGAAAGGGAGCAGGAAGTATAAAGAAAATAGATGCGAGTCGGTAGCCGGGTGCGGGAATGGCGTTGTAGGTGCGATGTATAACAGATCATTCGCAACCAGCAGTACCGCAATCACGAGTGATTGTGCAACTTCCACTCCGTTGATCCCCGCCAGCATGTTGATGGCGTTGGGACAAAAAATGGCAATAGCGGCCATGTACACGTAGTACAGCCATCCCAAGTCCACGAAAGCGCCCATGTACGGCTGCAGGGGCACAGGCACGACAACATGCGTAACACCAAAGTCCACAAAGTAAACAATGAGCATGGGGATTGCACCGAATGCAGGAATGAGGACTTTGTGTCTCCAGCGTATATCGAGCAGATCATCTCCTATTCCTAGTATGACAATGCATTGCAATGACAGGAGCCCAGACAGATAAGACGCAAGCTTCAACATGTCAGTTACCTAAGTGTGATAGGAGAACCGGCAGGACGGACCTTGGAATGTGGAAAGCGATGAAGAAAGCGACCATTCTCGACATGATCAATCTCAAGCACTACATCTCGATTACCACCACCCGACGTAGCTGCAACGATGTCCTTATAAAAGGCGAAGGGAATGAAGAAGATCAGCGCCAGAAGGTACACGACAGCGCAAACAGCCCCCATGGTCTCCGGTCTAGCAAATCAGTTAGCATGACAACTTCATATTCACCCTGCTAGGCACGAACAACTCGAAGAACAAGGATGAGGTTGTTGTAGGGCAAAAGCAACAATTCGCACGTGTTCGTACATTTCAGGTCTTCTTGGCTTCGCCATGTCCTTGCCCTTTAGGCCGGCTCTCATGAAAACCGGTCCCAGCCATCGAATTAGACTAAACGTCAATGCAAAAGCTACTGCGCTAAAAGCAATGGATGCGACTAGAGGCGCACCGTCACCTTGAAGACTATTCACGATGATTCCAATACCGGCTCCCGCCAGCACCAAGAGACGCCAGGTCTCCCGACGAGAAAGCGAGCTTGCATATGCTGAGTTCATGGTCAGGGAAACAGCTTCGGCATTACTGTACTGTATATTAGACCTGAGCGCGAGCTCCTGAGAAGAAAACAAGGATCAATTCCCGGCATTATTGCATCCAGGCGAAGGATTGCAATCTGGCATCATTCACCCTCAACACTGTCATGCCCGTTCTGCCGGTCCTTTGAGACCGCCCACATGGCGGTGAGCAATCCACATGCTTAGCTGATCTCCAGTCGATCCGCAATAGGAAAAGTCTCCAATTCAGCGGGCCCCACAAGATGCGAGATGGTTATTGTTGTGATGGTAATGAGGAGTGCTTCCGCCTAATTCACTGGCACCATCTAGCTTATCTGTGTACATGGGTGGTTTTCTGCTCTTCTTCAATTGGAGTCGACACGCATGCTTGGGTCTGCATTGTATTCCTGTCTGTCTGTTCCAATTGAATGAACCTGGCCACCGGGATCCTTGACAAGGGACATCTTGATCGGCCCGACATGTCCTCTGGATTCGCCGACTTCGATGCCGGCCATCGTGACTTGGTGACAGTGACCAAATTCAACTTTTATGGCAATCGTATTGTCACCGCTTCTTCGGACCACCGCATGAAGGTGTGGGATCAGAAAGATGGTGAATGGCAACTGATCGATACCTGGCGCGCTCATGACGCTGAAATCCGTGATGTAAGCATCCGCTCCTTGGGCACTTTGCGCCAGCAAATACTCATCTGTGACAGGCTACGTGGAATGGCCCATTTACTGGCCAGCACATAGGTAGTGTAGGCGAAGACATGAAGTGCAAAATCTGGCAGGAAGACGTCACCCAACCGCCCAATTCGGGGCGACGCTTCAGATCGATCTTCCGAATGACGGCGCCGCAACGGCATCCGTTCGTTTCTATGGACTTTCGCAACATTGACCTTGAGACCTGGCTCGCTGTAATTACTCGGGATGGCTACCTTATGGTCATGGAACCCGTGAGCCCCGATTCCCTCGCGGACTGGCAGCCCCTGGACCAGTTTCGAGTTTGCACTGCGCCTCAACGCGGTGAGGAAACCAGCTTCAAAGTGCAGTTTCATCATGATCCAACAGATATTACTCACTTAGTCAATCCGAGCTGGGACCGTAAGAGCCTCTCTCTTGTCGTCGCCGCCATGGACAGCGTCAAAGTATACCGCACCGACGCCAATCGTCGCTTCTACCACGCCATTGAATTGACTGGGCATGGCGGGCTTGTCAGAGACATCTCCTGGGCTAATGGCTCTGTTCGAGGCTACGATCTCATTGCTAGTGGCTGCAAAGATGGCTTCGTACGAGTCTTCGAAGTCTATACTTTGATGTCAAACAGTGGTTCGCAGAACGCCAATGGAAGACACATCGAATCTCATTCACAGTCACCCTCCTTGCGTGCCACCGCACAATCGGGAATTGGGTCCGCTCTTGCGAATCGAACACCTGAGTCGGTGACAAATCGTCCAGCGACTGGTGATTCTCAGTTCAAGCATTCGTACAAGGAAGTTGCTTGTATCGATAGCAAACATCTCGATGTATGGCAGGTAGAGTTTTCCTACGCAGGTGAGTTTTCACGGCACTCTTGGAAACCAATCCCTGGCATGCAACTGAACTATTCTAGGTGACTGTCTCATCTCTTCTGGTGACGATGGTGCTGTCCGCTTCTGGAAGAAGTCCTTGTCGGGCAAGTGGCTTGAATACGCTGAGACCGGTATAGACTATGAGTGAATTCGCCTATGTCTTCTGACGCCGATCGACTACCGCAATTAACTGCTCATCAAGCCTTCACCAAAGGGTGGCAGTTACGGAGTTGTTGCTCGGCGTTCTCGTGGTTATGCGTATCTGACAGGGTTTTATATTCTTCTCTTCTGTCCTTGTCTTTTTCGTTAGACTATGATACCCAGCGTCTTTCTTTCTTGTCAAGGCTCCGGTCAGGCGGGTGGATTAGATTTCGTTTCGAATATTCCAATAGACTCGCTACCTAGAACCTCGTCAGCGGCTCTTGCTCCTTTCCTTTTCCGCAAAATAGGGATGAGAATGTGTTGTTTGACCCGTGGGGAGCTGTACAAGGCAAGAACGATCATCCCTCATACGCACTATATCCTCTACCTATTCCAGCACCGTCCCTGGAATATCTCATTCAACCAGGCGGACCTCCTGGCTTCCTCGATTTGTGCACCGTATCTTTACTCACATTATCATTCTTAGCTGGAAATCATGGCGGTCGGACCGACCCTTGGGACTGGCCTCTTTATCGGAGGTGGCCAGGCGCTGGCCGCTGGGGGTCCTGCTTCCTTGCTCTTCTCCTATTTGTTCTTGTCTGTTCTGGTATACTGTCTCACAACCGCCTTGTCGGAGATTGCAGCTCATATGCCGGCTCAAGATGGCACGATGGTCTCCCACACCTACCGATACGCTTCAAAACCCTTGGCCTTCTCCCTGGGTTACCTTCGCTGGTATTCACTGTCGATGCTCATCCCGTTTGAAATCACGAACGCTATTGTCAGTCTTGGAATGGTAAATCCCTCGCCTGCGGTTGCGCTTCGTGTCAGCATTCCTGCTTTAATCATATTTGGCTTCAACTTGCTTCCAGAAAGATCATTCAAAAGGTCGGAAGCTGTTTTTACCTACTTGAAACTGATCACGACCACGGGCCTCGTCTTTCTCTCCCTTGTCTTTGCCATTCCAGGTGTTCCTCGCTCTCCTGTTCAAGGATTCCATTACTGGAACGAGCCGGGCCCCATGAACGAATTCATATACGATGGCCACCTGGGCCGGTTACTGGGTCTGCTCCAGTGCCTCCTGTATAGCACGATTGCCTTCGTCTTTACGCCGGAGCTCATCGTGCAGAGAATTGAACAACTTGACTCGAAAGAGCAAGCAAACATTCTGAGTGTATCCCGAATCGACATGATACATCTCTTCGTGCTCTATATACTCAACGCAGTGGCCATGGGCGTGATGAGTCCCTTTAACGATCCGTCACTTACAAACCACGGGGTTGGCGCTGGGACCTCGCCTTATCTGTTGGCGATCAAGAGGAGCGGGATTCCCGTTCTGCCAGTGGTCGTGACCGCGTTGATCTTCCTCTCGTCTGTCGCATCTGGCCGTTCTTTTCTTTTCACCTCTTCACGCACGCTGCATTCATTGGCTGAAGCTGGGCATGCTCCTGAGCTTTTCAGGCGGCGCAACCGATGGGATGTGCCGTATGTAGCCGTCATAACGTCGGCACTCTTCTCCAGTTTCGCATTTTTCTCCGCGATGACATCCAGCTCGATTGTCTTTAATTCGCTGATGTATTTTATCACCACGTGCGGATGCATCTCCTGGGTGGGCACGTGCGTCGTCTACCTTTACTTTCGCAGGCAGACAGAAGCCCTAGGCTTTACCTCTGTACACCGGGCCAGGATACAGCCCTATGGGGCGTACTTTGGCATTGTCACATGTACACTGCTACCTATTGCTAACACCTTCATTATAGCGACTCCGTCGCAGCTGGCGGCGAGCAAGTTGCTTCCAGCGTACTTTGGAATATCCTCATTTTTCCTACTCTACATTGGCCATGTGGGGTATGCTGTTATTCGGAGACGGGCTAGGATGAAGGAAACCAGTATCGAGGAGCCTGGAGATTGGTCTATAGAGCTACCTTCTACTGCGTCCAACGACAGGACAGAAGGAGCAGATTCGTCCTTACATAACACGGCCCTTTGAAAATTCATGCACCATTGGAAACAATTTGGAGCCAGAGTGACAACGGGCTGGCGCTCTTTTTTGGGACTGCGATTGTTTTGAATGGACTCGCATTTTGTAGGCTCAGAACTGTGTTTGGCGGTTTGATATCCTTATGTTATTTATAGTGACCAGCAGGTCAATCAATTATTCCGTTTTCCTGGACTCTAGAATGATGAGATTTATTGTTCTGTAATCTTTTTCTTTTCTGAGCTTTCCTTGGCAGTATAACGAGGTCTGAAAATGGCATCTCAATCGTGAAAATCCAGTTCAAACTTCAACATACCACTGTTGGTAGGCATGGGGCACTTATTCGTAGCGAGGCCCCCAAGTTCTTTTGCTAACGATCAAAGTATGAGAAGGTCGATCGAAATTTATTCCGCCGTACATGCAGCTTGAGCCGTCCTCAATCCCCCAGCCACTCAATTCTAGTGGCAAACTGAAATAGTGCGGTGCAAATGGAAGCTCACTATGTCTGTGCCGACTGCCTGAGGCAGAAAAGGGAAGGATGAGGTTTCCACATTACAGCCATTCTTTGCTCTTCCAACGGACTACCGGTACAAGGATTGTTCTTAAGGGAGATTTATCATTGACGATGACTGTGAAATCTATCTACTCTACGAGGTGAGTGGGTGTCTAAGACGGGATTACAAGCAAATCACGAAGGAGAAAAATCTTTGTTGCCATCGACAACCCGCTTTAGGAAGCGTCTGGGCTTTTTAGTACGCGGTGGGTTGGGTTGGGCCATCTTGCTAGCAGCGACGACGAGACAGGCAAATTCTGCTCCATTACCATTTCAATTAATACGGAGTAATGCCTTTTGATTTCGCCCTCCCATCTTTTCTTTCTTTGTGTACTTTAAGAACTGCTCTCGTCCGCCGGAAAGCGTCAGGTCATTCTCTACTGGGGCCACCGAGACATTCAGAGCAGATGACTGCTTTTTTCTTCGCTACCCTTCTTCCCTCTTCCTCCCCAAAACACTGATTTCCCCGAGGGTTCTCGATACACTGCAACAACAAGTTGAATATCTCCTTGTTACAGTGACATCTGACAATCCTCCTCTTTTTTTTTTTTTTTTTTTTTCCTTTTTCCTTACTAGCTATATCATTCCTTGTTCGCTTTTCTCTCAGTTCTCCTGTACTTGTTCCCTATCATTCTCCAAGCAAGCGGGGGGAGGTCAGGAAGCGAAAGAACCGATGAGCAAGGGGGAAAGATGACTGATCTCTTCATTCGGTGCTTTGCCTCCGGAATATTTGCCTTGCTCAGCTGTTCCCTGAATCATGCTGTTCTGTCCGATACCTGGACCGCCCCCCGGCTTACTCGTGGTATAATGTCCCCGACACAGAGCGAACGAACGTTTTCTCTCAACCACTTCCCTGCATCATCTTGGCTACAAATCTGTTCACTCTCAATTATTGCCTGGGTTGGTCTTGAAACCGCTGTCTCACAAGATAATGGGTGGCAATCCACCAGATTCGCTGGGGTTACCTGACTCAGTTGGTGGTGCCTATTGGGCAATGTACTACACGCGGAAGATCCCTCCGTCTTCCCATTGCTCTCTCTCGCCTGACATGATTGCTCCTTTACTCTCTTTACTAACCAGCATTGATACTAACCGCCGCTCCTCTTCCCTACAGTTTCTTTAAAATTTCCTTCCATTGATTCCCCGGTTCTCCCGTGGCTGGAGTGAAAACAACTTCACGTCCCCTAAGATGTTGGAGGTACAGACGACCAGATAGGAATTGCCTCATTCCTGGCTGTCTACCCGCTTAGGGGTTGGTCATCAGAGTGAAGGTCGACTAATTTGGTTACTGAGCGAAATTTCCTTTACTTTTCATTTCCATTGACAATAGGATACGGCTGATCGATCACTCTTTCATATTTCCATCCACTGTCGATGTGATATGCTCTTTCTTTCCTCCGTCTCTCGCTCTCTCTCTCTGTCTGTCACTTTCGGTTTCTTGGAGCCTTCCCGCGTGTCATGTGCATCCCCGCTATCCCCAAAATGGGTCAGGCTAACTACACTTCCCCTTCTGGCTTAGTGCCTTCAATACCTACCGGAAACAAGCTAGCGGGAACTAACTCCAAGGTGCCCAACCACCCAGGCAGCCAGGCAGCAATTCCCTTTCCTTCACCCCTCTCCCCATTGACGCCTGACTTCTCAGGCCGCCAACCCTTCCCATCCTCGCCCAGCAGCCCACTGGTCGTGCTCGTTTCCGGCAGCTCCAGGATGAACTCAAACTCGAAACAAACCACCTGTTCTGGTCTAGGTTCTCTTGCCTGCTTTCTCTCGCATCCTTGCCCCCTCTTCTCGATCTCTGAGACTCTGCCGTTGACTCGTCGTCCCTTGGATCGATTCCTCGATGGCCGGCTGGGCTGACATTCGTCGGCTTCCCCCTTCCCTTTTCCCGACCTTGTCACAATCATCGTCAATATTCTAATTTTATTCCTCACAAACTTTCATTCTTTCATTTTATTATTTTGTTAAATTTATTTTTCTCTCGATTTTGTCGAATTTCCGATTTCTCAATGCGATGATCAAGCTCGTGATCTGTAACCAGATTGCCTGAAGCTGATCCCCAGAACTGAGAGCGGGTGGGAAGAGAAAAAAATTCCACGCTTTTCCTCTTTCTCTCTGGGACTTCTGGAACGCCGCTTGAATGGCCCATCCGTGCCTTTAGCCTCTCGCTGCTCTCTTGTCTCTTGTCTCTTACCACACCTACCCGTACCTAGTACCTCCCTCTCCTCCTCGCCCTCCCTCTCTCGCTTCCCTTCACTCTGCTCGCTTACCCGTTTTCTTCTTCACTTCTCATCCAGATCCGTCCTTATTCACCTTTTATTCCATCATATCATCTTTTCATTCACTTTCTCATCATTTTTCTCTTTTCCTCCACTTTCTCCTTCCGTCTACGTACTCCTGCTCACCCTCTAGCTCCGTTCTTCCTTCGAACCCTTTCCAGCACTTTCGAGTCTTCCAGCAGTCGAATCGTCCTTTCGCATCTTCTCTCTATGCGATTC
The DNA here is from genome assembly GCF_001445615.1 of Aspergillus lentulus. Taxonomy (NCBI): domain Eukaryota; kingdom Fungi; phylum Ascomycota; class Eurotiomycetes; order Eurotiales; family Aspergillaceae; genus Aspergillus; species Aspergillus lentulus. The sequence continues at coordinate 2,124,733 of NW_028322118.1, forward strand.
GTGGCCCGCCAAACTCTACACGATCGACGGCTTCTAATTCTCGATACGGTAACCTCGGTTCACGGTCGCACGCGCAACCCAGGTCCACTGCTCTGAAGTCTTGCTTGTCTCACCTCGATCCATAATCCTCAAAATTGACGTTTGGCACACTTCAGCAACGATTCTCGGTAGAGCTCGCGGTTCTTTCGATTTCGCGTCCTTTTCGGGGCTACTGTTTTCGATCCCGCTTTGAAGGACCCAACTAGATTCTTTCACTATACCGCAGGTGTTGTCGATCATTGGGCAAGAACTGAGTAAAGACGTGTAACCATTCCATTTGGTGGTAGGTGGCATGCCTGTTGGGTCAGAACGGGTTATTTGAAGCCCACAGCCGCCCAACAATACACCACAGCGCGTTTTTCATTCATTCGTGGAGGGGGTACTCTGTCAGATTATGACAGATACCTCCCCAGTCGCCATCACGCACTCAACCACGGAGTCCTATCCGGTCACCGTACCCCTGAACTCACCCGCCCTCAACGGCGCCGTTTCCGACTCTGCCGCCCCTGACGAGGAGGAGCCGTATACCATCAAATGCATCTGCGCATTCGAAGATGACGATGGCAACACGGTCTTTTGCGAAGGGTGCGAGACTTGGCAGCATATCGAGTGCTACTATCATGGTCGCCACGTGCCTGAAGTCCACAATTGCGTGGACTGCGAGCCCCGCTACCTCGATGCTAAGCGTGCCACCGAGCGGCAGAGACGTCTCAGGGAGGTCGGCGACAGCGGTGACCGGAAAGCGAAACGTGCCGGAGCGAAAAGTCAGAGGAAAAGGGTCAAGGACCATGGTGACAAGGTGAACGGGTTCCATCAGCGGGCGGACTCGATTGCTCGAGATCAGCCCCCTGCCAAAAAGGCCAAAGCCACCCATCGCGCCTCCGGATCCATCAGTTCTGCTCCTGGTGCTGCGCCATTCCCGCTCGATCCCCGCAGACGTGTCGCAACTTCCATGAGTCCTACTAAATCCCTTGGGCCGTCCATCCCCCTTTACTCGAATGAATTTCTACATCTTTATGACCATGATCAGGACTATGCCCCCATGAATAGCAACCTCTTTGTCAACCTCCCTCTTGCGGCGGACCTGGCGTCCTGGGTGACAGAGCCGACTGCGCTCGCTCGGGTTTCCAATGGGCGATCGTCTCGTGACATCTTCACCTGGTCGGATACTGCCCTGGACCGGTCGCTCTGGCCTTCATTATCTACAGAAACAATCACTGACCCCAGCATCGATATCGAAGGGCAGCATCCAACGTGGAAGGTACTCAGGACTCGCGAGAGTGTCTCCAAAGACCACATTGTTGGTGAGATTACTGGCAAGATTGGTCTTTTGCGAGACTATTGCCTGGATCCCAGTAATCGCTGGCAGGAGCTTCGTCATCCGGAACCTTTTGTATTCTTTCACCCCCAGCTCCCCATCTACATCGATAGTCGACACGAGGGTAGCATTCTCCGTTATGTGCGTCGTTCATGTCGACCCAATGTCACGATCAAGACTTACATCACCAACGAGGTGGAGTATCATTTCTGCTTCGTTGCTAAAGAAGATATTTCGGCCAACTCGGAGATCACGGCCATGTGGTATCTGGATCCCCAACTCTTTGAGTCGACGCACGGTCTGGTCAAGCAGGAGCCGAGTGACAGCGCTCAGGAAGTAGCTGCAATATGCATCAGCAATGTGCTTGCAAATTTCGGTGGCTGCGCGTGCGAGCCTCCAGCCAATTGCTTACTTGCTAGCGTTGATCGCCGGCGCCACCCAAAGGCGCTCGAGTCGAAGCAGGTCAACGGTAAGCGGAAGAGAGCCAAGACGAAATCCGCCGCCTCGCCGCCCGCGACAAACAGTCGCGCAGGCAGTGAAACGACCAAGAATATGGAGGATGACGATCAGCCCGACAGTCGCTCCACATCAGGGTCTTCACGGGGCCAGCCGCGCAGTCGGGATCTTACTCCTACGCTGCAGCACGATGGCGAGTCTGAGCTGTCCGCTCGAGAAAAGCGCAAGATTGCGGCAGCGGAAAAGAAATTCCAACAGCTAGAACATGATCAACAGGCGCACAAGAAGAAGAAGCGAAATAGTGGCCAAGCAACCTTGGTACCTCAGACCCAGGCAGGCCAGTCAGCTCATCAGGCTGTATCAGTCCAAGGTCATTCTCGCTCGTCCTCCTCAGCCCAGCCCTCAGGATCCATGTCTAGGAAGCCCTCCGGTATCGGCGCTTCTCACTCGCGGTCTCCGCTGCGACGTCCGCACTATGTGGACTCGGCCATTCAGACGGAGCCCGAGGCTGATACGTCAGTGCTGTCTGCTGCGCCATCCCTACGGCGGCCTAGCTATGTACCCCTCACGCAACGGCTACTCAAGCGCTGTCATGCAGATCGTGTTCGCTTGGAGGAAGACAGTCGAAGACTGGCATCGCCGTCTCCAGCTGCGCTCTCACCTCTGTCTTCGAGTCCTCGCGGCGGCTTGTATCCGAATGTTACACCTCTCAAAACTCCCTTGACCGAGAAGGAAGACGTGGAAATGAAGGATTCCGACTCGCCTACGGTCATGTCCTCCGGTCAATCACAGACCCAAGAGGAAGAACAAAAAGCATCGACTCCCCCGTCGGCTTCTAGGGCGTTGACCAAGCCTCCACTACCCCCTCCCTGGCCGTCCACTGCTGCCCACAATGCTCTGTTACCAGGAAGCAAGGTGAACGGTCGCCGTACAAATCTCTGGGTTCCTCTTTCCGCCGCTACTCACCCCGCAGGACCGGCTGCCATCAGTCCGGGGTCGGCGACGGGGTCGACGGTGTCATCGCCTTCTACCCTGGATGCACCAGTGCAAGCTGCCGCGGCAACTCCGGGGTCTGGGGTGACTGCGCCGAGCCCTGTCAAGAAGAAGCTTAGTCTTGGTGATTATCTCAGCCGAAGGGGAGCACTGACCACCCCGACGTCCGAGAAGAGCCAAGCGCAAGCGACTTCCATGCTTCCTCCACAGAAGCCTGTTTCCGATCAATCGACCGCAACCCGCGATGCATCCGCACCGGTGGACACACTGCACCCCGAGATCAAAGCGACTGGAGAAGCTGAAGCAACTAAGCGAGAAAGTCCCACATCACCGGACGTGGCTGTGAAGGACGCTCCTAGTTCGGCGCCGACCTCACATGTTCCCTCATTCTTTTTCTAGGCACATTTGTCTGCTGGTAACGCTTGCTGCGCTTCTGTGTTAATTGGCGGGATCTTTCTTTTCGTTCTTCTACGTTGTCTCCTAAGGGGTCACATTTGTGACCGTCTTCTTTCTAATCTGCTTGTCTTTCTACACACTACCATTCTTGTTCGTGTACACGGTGGGAACTAAGGCGTTCTAGCCATGGAGTCGGGTTTGTTTTGATACACAAAAGGCGTGTCTGGCGTTGGTTGGGAGCGGAAATATATGGGGCTCGGGATGGGCAAACGGGATTTGGTCTAATCGCTGGTGCAGCGTCTGCTTCACGATTTGTCTTCTTACTATTTTGCCGTCTCTACTGTGACTTCTTTTTCATCTACTTCCTTATTCTTAGGATTTTCTTCCTTTTTTTTTTTTTTTTTTTTTCCGAGCAGTATCTGCGACGGCTCTGTGTCCCACAGAGACTAACGGCATTACGATCTGACCCACCAGTTGAGATGACCAACGCAGATATCTACAAGAGATACATTTTCAGATATTGTAATTTGTCCTGGCCTTCTAGGTCCGCTGTATTGAGTGTGTGCATCATATCCTGACCTTCACCAGCAGCAGGCTCCGACATTCGAGCCCTGAGTCGTTCGCTGAATGTTCATTCCTGGCGAACATGGGATTCCTCAATTTTTGTTGTGTCTCCCGGAGGTACGGATGACGGATATGATGGCATAGCTGATAATCTATATCCGCCCTGTTGGTCCCTTGAGATCTTGGTCCACCTTGGCCTAATCATAATACATACTTTGGATATTATACAATTCAACTGATTCTAGCCAGTGATCATCATTGTCAAATCGCAGTATATGCAGGCTATAGCATCTTCGACGGAAATGGAGAGTGATATCACTGCATTTCGTCAGTCAGCCATCGAAATCGAAGACATTGATGAACTGAGCAGCATAATAGCAACCATAAGGAGGTCATAAATAGCGTTGTTATACCGGTTTAGTCTTATCGTCAGTGGTTTCTCATTCAAAAGTGTTATTGAACATACACAGGAGATAACGACAGTCCAATTCAACGCCCATGGATGGCGCATGGAACCTCAAGTTTGGCTTCCACTACTGCGAGCAACCGTCTTCGTGCCTCGAATCTTATTTCGCATCTCGAGGTTCGTTGCCTTGGCTTCAATGTCGTTCACACTCTCTGTGAGCTTGATATAACCTTCGCCATCCAATGCAAAGAGTGCCTCTTTGAGCCACACCCGGCAGGTGATACTCTCGTGGAAACGAGTTGAATAAGCGATTGGGATTTGCCAAAGTCGATGAAGCAAAGCCTGGTGGAGTGTATGCTCTAAAACTCCTATCTTGAGGGCCATGAGCAGTCTTTGAGAGTCGATGGATTCCTGACTGGGTTGCGGGTCGAAGCGCCAGTTAGTTGAATCATACTCATTTATCAGGTTGATGAATGTAGCCTGAAGTCTCGGTCTGGTGGAGGTAGTGGGCCCAGTGGAATGTGTAGCTGTTTTCGCCACGGTCAGACAGGAGGATATAGAGCCCGTGGACGTCGAGGGTGATCTCGGTTGACATTGGAGGCTATAGGAATTTTGTCTTGTAGCTGCAGAAATGATGGTTTGACTGAGGATTGAAGGGTGGAAAGCAGGCACAACGCGGCCTTATATGTATACTGTGTGTGCCTGGCAATGATGATGATGCTCATTCTCCAGATATCGCTTAATCTGGGTACTTCATTGGATCTGATACCATTACCCTCAATGGATAAATTTAGGAACAGTCACGGACTCTGCAGCCATCGCTGTTTTGAGCGTTGCAACTCATCTTACTGAAGGCGACGGGACACTAATAGAGAGGAGCTGTGCACTAAGTTCATCACCGTGCGATTTCTATCCTCAGAGCCCAGCATAACCCAAGACTTGTTTTATCGTCAGAGTCACTGAGCGAAGATGAGCAGATTGGCGAGATTTTGGAGCGACATGTATGTAATATTCCGCAGCATTTACGCTCTACTAACGACCAGTAGCATCGCTCAACACTGTGTTTGAGGACGCACCGTAGAAGTACATCAGATATGTGCTCTAGATACACTCTTCGCTCATTCTCGAGACTTGCGCCACAACTGGAAGGTATGGCGACTATCTGGCTTATTGAGTCCACCCAGCTCACACCAACCGAGTATTCGATTTAGAAAGCCTTTCTGGACGAGGCTGTCGAAACCGAGCGTGCTCCTGTTTCTCTGCTAAACGTCGAACCAGTGGCCGAATGGACACATTCAAACTTGCCCTCCCACTGATACTCCCACCCAATGGAATGATGATATCGAGATCAGAATCAAAACAGCGAGCAAAGGCATGTCTGTACCTAGGACTTGGCTTACACCACGAGCACTTCCGACTGACAGCGCGGAGGTTCGTCATGTAGGCCAAAGACACCAACCTACCTCTTCCAGATCTATTCCTATTCCGAGCGCACTACCGCATTGCAGCCTCCTCGCATCTATTCCATGTCGAAGAACGAATCGTTGAGGTTTGGCCCTCGCCTCCGTTGTGTATGTGACACTGATCCCCTGCGTATGGGACTTTAAGGCTGACTTAGTCACTTTGGACAGTCCAGTTGACTGCAACGACACAGAAGACATTACGCCCCCTCTGGCATCTGGTGTCCAGATTGTACGTGTGCTACCGCGTGCTCCTGAACTAGACAGATACCTCTACCCGTGTCTTTCACTGGCCTCGCGGACCGGCTGGCGTTCGGACTGTATGCGAAAGAAAGAAGTCGCTCTGGTCGTAATGAAGCGGAGGCATTGCGGCTGGTGGAACAGTACAGAACGATTCCCGGGAATCCAGCAGATCATTCGCGATGCATTCACAGAGGACGACTACGGGAGGAACTTAAGGCTGAGACGCTACTATGGAATGACACGCCATTTGGCGTATATGGTCTTAACTGAGTATAGAAATACGGATTGCACTAGAGGAGAAAGTTCGCCCATCAAACTACGCTTTCTGCTGACGAGTGGTTGCTTGTTCACGTTTGAGCAAATACGGACTGACTGAGCAGTGAGGGCTATATGAGGAGGTTACTCACCTGCTTGAGAGCCTCTACTGATGTCGTGGTCGAGACTGCCGAGAGAAATCCAAAGGCATCCGAGTCCACGTCGTCTTTCTCGTGCTTTGCATAACCTCCATCACTGTCGTCTATCAAACACCCTCGAGCAGATAAGTATTCAAATGGCTCATATGACGATCGCCAACCATTTTGGCTATATCCTTCCAACAGCGAGGTGAGATTGGTTGGTTGGAAATGGTATATTATAGAGTATGGTGCTTTGAAATTTTTAGTCAGAGTGACAGCTTTCCGGAGACATGAGACATGGGACTGGATATGACACTATATTATTGTATTCCGAAGTCGATGGAAGTGGCAGGGTCTCGTTTGCGATCATTTCGTTCTACCTATCAACACTGGGATGAAATCACGTGACATTTTGGGTCTCTTGCTCTCATCCAGCTTGCAACAACTCTTCCGAAGCCCAGCAGCTCTCTTCAACACAACCACCTTCTATACCCGCCTGGGCTTCAGAGGCTGTTCAAAACATTCCCGTAATCGTTTTTGATCAGTATCTCTGCCGTCTATCATGGCTTCCGTCGATCCCTCCCTCCACGATCCGCTCCTTGCGCTTCGCGGTGCGATCGCAGCCGGTAGTCTTCCCACGCCAACCACCACTTCCGATCTCTCGGATGAGAATGCGACCGAAGACCTGGCCAAGGCTACCCATCTGTACTTCCGCCAGCCAATTCCACAGACCATTCCGCTGACGGCGCCGACGCGCTTCGTCTCCGCATCGTCAAACTCCGCGGTCGATCTCCGCAGCATCTTCTTCGCTTGGCAGAAGAAAGATGTCGCAATTCCCGAGTACATCGCCTCGGCGCAGGAATTGAACGAGTCGCTGAAGCAAAAGGAGCGCAAGGAAGGCGAACCAGAGGAAAAGGTGCAGAATCTGGTCTTCGTCGAGCGGCTGGATCTCATCACTTGGCTGGAAGGTGCCTCCGATGAGAGCGAGTACATCAAACCCCTTGAGGGTGCGGCGGCCGCCGCACCCTCTGCCGCTCCGGCAGACGTGTCTGCTACGGTTGCTCCCGGGGCTGCGGGTGCTGCCTCTGCGGTGCCTGGTGGTGCTCAGGCGGCTGTAGCTGCTCAGGGTGGACGGGCGCCGAAGGCGATTGATCCCAGATTACAGGAGATCTACAATGGTGAACGGAAGATGGGCGATCGGAATAGTGTCCTGCGTGGGATCAAGCCTACCGTGAGTCCTTGCGCCCGGCGCCTTGAAAATCCGATCAATGAAGGGCAATGCTAACTGGGAATTTAGGACTTCTCACACGTTCGCAAAGTAGCAGAGACTTTCCTCGGACGCAACCGCTCACGAACAGGACAGTACCCTCCCGGCGCGAAGCCTGGAAGCAAGCCGCAACCTGTCGTGCCTGCCCCATCCGCGGGACTCACCCAGCCCCGAAAGAGCGGCAGCTCCAAGAACCAAGACCCGATCATCCTCCTCTCCCCCTCCGCCTCGTCTCTCATCCGCATGTCCAACGTCCGCTCCTTCCTGCAGGACGGCGTTTTCGTGCCCCCGGACCACCCGACCCTCGCCATGCCCAGCTCCTCCAACAACCTCCTCTACATTTACCGCCCCCTCCGCTCAGAAGCCGGCTCGACCTCTGCCTCTCGTCCAGTTGGTGCTTCTCAGCCCGGAGCAACTTCCAAGAAACCCACCCGCTTTATCCTCGTCGACAGCACCGCCAACTTCCGTCCGGACTACTGGAACCGCCTCGTTGCCGTTTTCACAACGGGCCAAACCTGGCAGTTCAAGTCGTACAAGTGGACCTCCCCGCCGGAACTCTTCAAGCACGCCACAGGCATCTACGTCGGCTGGCGCGGTGAAGATGTCCCCCGCGAAGTCCGCGGCTGGGGCCGCGGCGTGCAGAGCTTCGCCGTCGAGCGATGGGACGAGAAAGGCGGTGTCCATGGCGCCGGCCGTTGGCGCGACCGCGAAGTCGTCGAGAATATCTGGACGGCCATTGAAGAAGGCATGAAAGCGAGAGGGTGGGGAGCCGGGTCGACGAAATGATGGGACCCCTTTGTTTTCTGGTCCTCCCAACCCTTACCCCTAAACCTCTTGTCTAAATCAGCATTATGGTATTTCATCTTCACAGCATCTGCAGATCAGGCAAGATTTGCAATGCTTAATTCGCAAATCAGAAGCGTACGAAATGCTTCTTTGTGAGCCGCAGCTGCTGAAAGCACAAGACAAGGGGGCCCCGCCCAATGTATCTTTTATTCACTTTGACTTTGATCCTTTCTCATATAGCAGGAAAAGGCGTGTTGCAGGCGTTCACTCGATCTCTCTCTTTGATATCATCCCATTTCTACTGTTGTTCATATTCTCTTCACATCGAATCTCTTTGGCGTTGAGTGAGTGGTCTTTTGCTAGACATGGTACATTCTGACTCCACTGGCGCAGCTCCAGGCACAGATGATTCAATGGTATTCATATCCGATCTGCCTTAGAGCATGGAGAAATAATGACTATCGGCGATGAGAAAGAACTATCGATATTCCCAATGTTTTATGTATTGTCGCTGACTAGATGGAATACACTCGCTGATAGGTTGAAATGTATCACAGAAAAGTCGAAGAAAATTGGATGCAGGAAAGAGAATATTTAGACATGTACATGATCTCTCTTCACGTGGAATATGCTGAAACAATGGAAACTGAAAGAAAATGATAACAGGCTGTGCGGCCATGCATGCAGGCTGATGTAAATCGACAAAACGCCTTTCTAATGCTGGAAAACTGTCGGGTTTCAGCCTCCTCTTCAATATGCGAGGGTCGAACAAAGGAAAAGCATATTATAAAACACCCCAGTTCCGGCCATCTCTATCACATGATCCATAGATCGTAACATCTTTCATCCGTCGTGATGACTTGATTACAAATGAAGATTATCATAAAGCGTGAGCTGTTGTTGAGCTCAACCGTGTATCAAGTGTCGGTGAAATGAAAAAGGAAAAATTTATATGGAGTAGGGCGGAGTTACTCCTAGTCGGAGGCGCGTAACGGACAACGAGGTGAGAAAATTCGAGACGTATCAACGGGCCCCCGCCCTCGATGCTCCCATACTGTGGGAGCGGCGGGATTCAATCGTGCCAAAATCATCTGGAGACTTCGAAAGCCATAGTAGTCTCTTTGACCAGTCCAATAAAGGTTTGCATGCTGGACCGTGGACGATATAACACCCCGTGTCTCGGGAACGTTAAGAGAACGTTGGCAGAGCTGCAGTCACCCCTTACAAGGATTTCGCGCTCATGAAGATCGCAGAACGTATTCCCTCCTCACAGTTCAAGAGCGTGCTGAACGACTCATTGAGCGCTCCGGAACGGGTGCCGGAGTGGGTGAGTAAGCCCTTGGAGCACCGATCAAGTCGACATCATGCTCCTGCAGGACAACCGCATACTTCGGATCACGTAGGAACTTGGGAACAGAGTCCTGATCATCATCAGCGAACTGTGATTAGCCAAGCTGTTATCGGAAGGAAAAGAACTTACACTAGACATTAACTTGAAAACGGATGTTTGAGCCATCTCAAACAGCTGCACAACCTCCTGAAGGCTTTTGAACATAGACTCATCGTCACCTACAGCCTTTGTCATACGGCTTGCTAAGCTGTTGCGCAGTGCGTGATCGATATTCAGCTCGCACGGAGAACCGGGGGCAAGGAAAGCATTGTAAAGACCTGGAAGAAAGTGAGCAACAATCATATAACCAATCGGACTCCCTTATAAAGAGTGGCTTACCATATGCCGCAGCCAGCGTCTCGCGGACGGCGTCAGCCTTCTTGAACGCACCCATCTTCTCCGCCTTGTGGTAAGCAGCGGTAAATTCCGAGACATCGAGGTAAAATGACAGGTTTTCTTCGCATAGAGAGAAACGCAGAAATTCACGGAATAGCAATCGCAGAGCAGGATCGTGAAGAATGTGGTTCAAACGAGCGTTGTTCGAGTCTTTTGGCATACCACGGTTGTCATAGAACGTCTCGCGGGACTTATCGCGCGCAATCCAACCGCAAACCCGCTGGCCCCGCTCTGTGATACCGTAAATAGCGTACTTGGATGGCTGGAAGACGACAATGGACGCATCTGGCTGAGGATATCCCTTGTCTTCTTGAAGCATTGTGATCAGGCCGTATTTGACGAAAAGCTCCGCAATGAGGACGGTTTCCCGGCGTTCAATGGTTGTCGAACAATCCATCAACCAGTCCACGGCAGCCTTCCCGGTGAAGGTGTTCATGTAGATTTTGTCGTTGATTTTCCGTTCCTTGGCCATCTTAACCCCAACAAGACCGTTTGAGTAGTCACTCAACGAATCCGAATCCGAGGTAGAAATACTACTCTTCACATTGGGTCCATCCTGACCGGCAAAGCGGCGAAAAATGACTTCGATGGTGGCTCGATCATGCGAAAGTTTATCAGTCTCCGTGTCGCGCTCCAGATTGACCAGTTGCATCGTGTTGCGAGGGGATTCCAGCACATCTATCACGTGTCGAGCGGTGATACCATTTCTCTGGCAGAATCTCTGCAAGATATTGATGCCCTTCGGAGTGAGCTGAAACAACGCGCCTTTCAGTGGGAATATCGGGAGTGCTTTGCCATCAACGGGTTCGATAAAGCGAGCGTCAACGAAACGCTGGCATACCGAGCGAGCCATCTCCTTGGCCATAGAAAAGGTGGTCGTCGTAGTCGTGGTAACAATGCGAGAGGGATCCTTGGGATCAGGCATGCGGTTCGATTGGGAGAACTTGAGCGATCCAAGGTTGTTGATGGCTTCCTCGGATGTGAAAGTGTGGTCATATTTCGTAAATCTCACACGATGCGAATCCAGCTTCAAGCTGACCATAAGGGTCGAAAAAAGGTCCATGAAATCCTACAGAAAAAAAGAGCCGAAATCGTCAACAAACATCGTCTTCAAACTTTTGAGCATTCTATGTATCATGCTGAAATTGATCTAGAGGCTCCGGCTTTCTTTTCTTCCATACCTTTGTAAATGGGCGGTCATCTTCCGTCATACGCAACAGTCTCGAAGACGTTTGGTGCATCTTGGACGGGAGTGCGGCAAATCCGGCTTCCAGCTGTTGCTCTGAGATAGTTGGATTGCGTTGAAGAGTGTGGCGCCGCCTTCCGCTCAAGCTCTGCTGGAACTCTACCTCCGAGGTCTCGATGCCCGCGGGGCTTGATTGATTGCTGCTCGTACTTCCGTCGGATAACGGCGGGGTCAGAGGTGAAACACCAACAATCTCGTGGGTGCTAATCTGCGATGGCTTCCGCGAATGCTTAGAAAGGCTTCCCGACGAGGCTGAGGTCCGGAGCGAGGAATTGGTGGTGCTTCCGATGGCCGAAAGATTCGCGAGAGCGTTGGACGTTTTCTCACGGGCTAACGCTGCGAACGACCGTCGGTTGCGTCGTGAAATTGAGCCAATCACAGAACCAGTGAAACTAGTCGTCGTGGTGGCGGTTGTGTTGGCCGTCGTAGTGGTGCTGGACGTCGTGGGTGCGGGTGAAGTGAGAGGGGAAATGATCGAGGAAGAAGGAATGTCGGCCGGGGTGGACGAGACCGGCACAGATGTAGTAGATGTATGGGAATGGTAAGAAAGATGGTGATGCTGAGAGGAGGGAGGAGATCCTTGGTCGAGGGGAGTGGAGGATATGGTTGGCATTGAATAGTGCGAACCAGATAAGAAAGTGGAAATCGAAGAGCGAGGAGGGGGGTTGTTGTATGTATGTATGTTCGGTATGAGCGTAAGATAACCGGGAAAGAGAAGGAGGAAATTCGGTGTAAAAAAAAATATAAACAATAAAAAATAAAAATAAAAATAAAAAAGGAAGGAAAATTAGAAATAGAAATCAAAATAAAATAAATCGGGTAGGATGTATGGAGTATGGTTGAAAGGGACATAGAAGAGAGGAATGATGAAATCAAAAAGATTTGTTTTAAGGGGGAAGTGGGAAAGAAAATGAATAATGGAGGAGGAAAAAAAAAAAAAAAAAAAAGAAAAAAAAAAAAGAAAAAAGGGAAAGGAAAAGGGAGCGGGGAGCTCGGCTTAGTTGGCTTCTTTTCCTGTAACAAACTATTTTCACAATTACCTAGCTGTATCGGTCAGGCTGTAATGGAACTGTAATGGGACTGTAATGGGTAAGAGATCCTCTTCGACAAGAAGATGAAATCAAGAGGGTAACAGGGCCACTATTCTTATACCTAGGTAGCAAAATTAGGACCTCTATAGCATAAAACCTAACGAAAGACCGACATGGAGTAAGACTTGTAATAATATTTTGGAGAGTCTCAGTCATACCTACCTACGTGCTTGCAGTTGCAGGAACCAGGACTGAAAGCCGCTGTAGGGGCGTGAAGAATTTGGCCTGTCATTCTTGACCCACTGTGCACGCGGACAGTTTCATGCGCCAGGCAACGTGGGCCAAGGACAGCAGATGGAAAGATCATCCTTTTTTGGGCGATCAGAGGAAGGAGGGAAAGCCCCTTCCCTGCAGAGTAAAGACTAGGGTGATATTTCCCGTAAGCTGTATGTAATTCGAGGTATGTATGTACCAAACACTAACCAACTGCTGGTAAGCAATAGTTTACAGCCACAACTGCTTGATTATTGTTTCTGATAGTACCTATTGCCATTGACGTTCGCTTTGCATTGCAGTGTGATGGCCAGACACATATACTACTACCCTGATGATCCCTTTCTGTTTGATGCAAGGATAATCTGGTTCCAGAAGAAAGAACCATCTTTATTTTTGGGATTCTACCATTTTGTTAAAATACTCTTAAGCTGTATATAATTACTTTTTTAAGGCCCTGCAAGTGTCGGATGATCAGCACAAATTTGAGTACAATTTAAGCTAGGGAAAGTGTTGCAGAGATCGCCCCAGCGATATCCCAACTTATTGACTCTACTCCGTATGAAGCAGCGCAAACAAGTACTATTTTATCCATTTACCCTGGTCTAACTTGATATAGGTATGATCGTACTCCCCGGAGCTTGAATACTTTGTATTATTTGGAATCATTCTTTTGGTTCTTCCCACCGAAACAAATGCTTCGTCCTTCCAGTAAAGTAAAACGTGGCTCGCACCCTGATTGCTCACCAACCTTGGCATTTGTATGGTAACCACTGACACGTCCCCGGCAGGACCGAACGAAGAGCGGATAGATGCCGACTTCTGGGGACGCCAAGTTACTGCCACATACACGGACAACTTATCAGAGTACAGGTCTAGCGCACTCACCTTCCAAATTTGACATCTGGGAAATTCAGGATACGGTCCAATCCAGTATTGATCAGCGGTTGTTGAGTCATTAGCAGTCCAGCAGGAAATCCCCCTTGTGATTCAGCCAATCAGAGTAGCTTATAGACAACCCTGACAATCAAAGCTCTTGCCTAAAATTACTCTAGCTGCATGCCCAGGTGGCTAGTCTCCGAGCCACACAACCTGGGAAAACTGGGAGCCCTAACCAATCATAATCCCCAAGACCGATTTCTTAATAGGACATACAGTTTCATCCCTTATTGAGAGACCTTTGCACCTTGTCTTTGATTGAGGTTGTTTGGTGGCCACTGATCGTAAGCAATCAAAAACTTTCAACGGCAATAGACACCACAAAGCTACTGCTTAAGTGATACGGACTACGGAGGTTTTGATAACCTGCGACTTGGAGGTTGGCCAGGTACTCCTTGTTTCAGGGGTCCTTCATCCAATCCACGTGGAATCTAGTTCCCTTCCAAGCAAACCAAGCATTTCCCTATCGCAGATCAACAGTGAGCCTCGGGCCATCAAACAGATAACTGTAAGGTGGAGATGGCTTGAGGCTTGAGCATCTACACTATTGTACAACTGTGAAACTGATGCTGATACAACAGGTACATGCTTTGTGGTGTTTTGCATTCATTATGAGGTCACGTCAAAAAGTTCATGGTTGTGGAGTGATCATCTCAGCCATTTTCTGCGCTGATTGCAACTTGTAGAGCAGGAACCATCAAGGTGTCAGAATAGAATAAGATTGGAATGGCTCAGTTAGATTCTCATATATTGCAGGCTCTCAGTATCCTTCAAATGCCGTCCAATACCGTGATATTATTGATATAGACGAAATGGAGGAACTGTGGAGGCGATAGGTATTTACTGCCTGAGTGGAACGGGGCGTATTCTGGAAACCAATTAATGGCGGAAATAAAAGCCACTCTCTCCCTACAAACCAAATCTTGGGTATCTTGCATCCGTCCATGACATTTCCAAGTAGGTAGCTTCCCTTTCCTTACATGTCCTTCTCCATACGTGAGACAGAGCAAGAGTAAGGCCCATCTGAGCGGTCCCACGTGGACGCACGTGGAGGAAGCGCTGGCGAATTGGTGGGCTAGATCTTGTTGCTGACTTGTTGGCGTGGCTGGCCGTTTTGACCTGCAGTTGGGTCCGTCTCGTAATGGGAGAAGGGGTCCAAGTCACTGCATCCTATGATTGGAGATTTGGAGCCGACATATGGCGATTTCAGCGATACGAATCAATATCCTGCCTATCCTTGCCGAGGTACTCCTCAGGGCACCATATGTCCTCCTGCATCACGGATCCTTCCAACCAGTAGATTAATAGCTTTGGAGGAATAATACAAATAGACGACTCTATCATATTGACATGAACTGTCAATAAACTTCATACTCTGCATCGGACAATTAGTGAGGAACTCAGTAGCCTGCACTCACCGCTCTATGGCATCAACCAGATGCTTGACTTTGGGTCCCACCTACCTTGGGAGTGGGTATATTGTTTTAGATTTACCGCGTGGCCCGCCAGAATAATAAAAACCCATTTATTATTATCTAGTGCGAATTATGGTTTACTCTGTAAACCAGTCTGGTTTGTAAACCTCTAAAACATTGATATCATCAACATGAATCTCTTGTCAAAACTCACTGTCAAAGCGGCCAATTGCCGTAGGGTCCGGCTAAGCTGGTAAATGGGATCTTTAGATGGTCCATCAATTCAGCAATTGGCAGCCACTGGTTCAAGGCATCACAGAAAGACTAAAGCAGCCACGCAAGCTGTATGTCCCCAGATTGAAACACACCCCTGGCAGTGGCTTTCTGGAGTCAAAGCTCCTTGGGAGCTCGGTAGGTCCAGCAAAAGCAATCACGATTGCTCAGCATGGTGTCATCTGTGGTGAGTTCGACTCGCCTGTCCTCTGCTGCAAGCCTGCGGATGCAGCCTGCAGGTCTGATCGCCGTAAATCTGACATGGCCATGAGGCATGAGCCTCATATGTTCTGGATAGAGTTTGGGCTTGCGCACATCGCTCATCGAAGGATTTTAGCGAGGTTTAGTAGCTGATAGGGGCCCCTGTAGGCGAAGAGAATATGTTCAGTTGCATTATGATCAGTAAACCTCCAGGTTTGTTAGATAGGTAATGGTCATTACCAACGTAAAACCGGGGGAGTCGATCAATCTTCCTTTCAGACTGAGGCTTTACATACTTCGTACAGTATGCGTAACCAGACTCTTCTGGAAACGTGTCTCTGCCCACTTCTATTCAGTGAACATATGACATATCATCTGGAAACCGAGCGGTGAGACCCCGACCATCAGGACTCTGGAGTCTGAGTGATGAGTCCTTCCTGATCGGAAACTCTACAGGGAAATGTCTGACTTGTCACAACAATAATCGGGAAGGAACTGCGGTCAGATGAGCTAGTCTTTTGGCGAGAACTCTATTATCATTGCCAGCCTGTTTCATGCTCACCCTTTTACGAAGACTGATCACGAGCCCATGCCACACAGGTGTCAAACACATGGAAGGATTCTTAGACTGCAACTCGTTTCCGATATCCGAGCATTCCAAATATGCGTCTTCGACTTTGCTAGTCCGTCTTTACCTTTTCCGTGCTTTGCATACGGTCAAGCCATGGCATTGACAGGACTAAAATAGCACACGGCTGAGGCCAGTTGTTTGACCCCCAGCCTTTAGGAACAAGGGAGGGAATTACTTTCCGCGTTTCATCTGTGGTTAGCAAAATAAAAGTCGGTGTGCTTTGTTTGCATCACATTCAGATGTATACTGCTTTCTTGTGGTTTATTGTGAACGCAGATCTCTGAACGCCACGCGAGAGATGACTTTGACAGGAATAAGCTATGTTGGTATTGGCAAGTCTGAGTCTGGAGTCTGGAGTATTCCTTGGTCTTGTTGAGTAGAGGCACAGCCCCAGTATGCTAATGTATTAATTAATGATTATCATCGTCAGGGAGAGGGGACTTATCAACTGTCTGGCAGTACAGGCCCTGTACTCTAGTATATACTCGCATCATACATTATCAACCGTCTCTATCACCATTGAGATGATGCTTTGTAACAAACAACTAGCTTGCCAGAACTGCAGCTTCTGAATTATCCCACTAACACCCCGCATACTAAGCTGAGCTATATGATGTGGGTGAATGCGATGAAGCTCCTCTACAGAGACAGTCATGCTGATTGGACAAGACTTATATTTGCGCAAGTCTTGCATGCCACTAACGGAAATTTACAGAACGCCTTAGGAACTGTCAAAGGATCGTCCTGAAAGGATGCTCGCTGTCCAAGACCTACGTTGATTATCAATCACTACATTACTGCTTCACAGTGCTAACCAGAGACCTGTCAAGTGTCAAGTATCGACAGTTGGTCTCTAAGAAGTGCATATAGGCAGCCTCGCAGGAAGACTATCCAAATTAGGCCAGTTATCGGCAAGGAACATGTTCTAGACAAAGTCAAACAGGTCTAGAAGGTCACTCCGTGGCTGATATGCCCATGCTCCTGCAGTGTCACCACCCGCCGTCCACACGAAACGCTATCTCCAGCCCGGCATATGCAGGCTCCCGAAGCCAGTGTGGCTTTGAGAGCATGATATGGATAGTATCCATGGAAACTTATGCTCAGGCATCTCGGAGCACTATTTACTTTCTGCTTGCAGCTTGCAGCAGTTGCTGCATGTTCAACCAAGAGAGGAAGCTACCTTAGCTTCCTGGCCCTTAATACTACCATTTATCGTCATAATGCAGCGTGACCTCAACTCAACAGCTTTTGGATGCTCGAAGACAATGCTCATGATGTGAAATCACCGATCCAGCCGAAATGTCATTACAAGGTACCTATTCCAGCACCATGCATATACAACAGGCCAATTTTACAGAGCAGACAACCTAGTTTTCAGAAATCAACGGGCCCGGCATCCCCAGGTCTCTGTACCATGTATGAAAACATGAAACATGACCCCACATGTAATAGCGGTTACGATGATTGTAACTTCGACCAACTGGTGGGGCAGATGGGGCTGGTTTGTAAGTTTGTCGTTACGGTCGTGGGCGAGACTGTGGACTTGTGGGTCATGGAAGTCGCCTTGGAGTTGGGGCTCCTTCAATACAGCAGTCAGTCGGTGATGGCGTGATGCTCGCTAACAACCCTCCTACCTAGCTCAAAATGATATTAGTTACTTCGCCGGGGTGGAGAAGAAAACGGCGAGGAAGTGGACACTGGAAATCCAAAGAAAATCGAACACAGGCTATGGAGTACACAGGACGGTAAGGAACGAAAAAACTATGATAGCCACGTGGTTCGACGAAGGTTTAGCACCGAGTTGCGAGCTTGTTGCGTAATAGAGTTGACAGGTGATCTCTGGGAATCGGAGACATCATTTATGATAAGTATATTTTCTGTAGAAACGACTCCGTAGAAGAGAGAACTTTCACCTGATTATTATTTCCGGATTCTGCTATGCTACTGTCTAAGTTGTAAGGAGGAGTGGGCGCTCAGAGAAGCAGGAGTATCTCCATCTGAGGGCTTCATTAATGCAATAAGCTGTAGCTCCAGCAAGCTTAGCGAGCACTGCAACTGCCTATTGTTTATGGGCAAAAAACAATGTAGACATTGAGCTTGCTTGTTTGTTCCGAGCCTTGTACCCTGGTACATTGAAAGATAGCTTCAGTTCTTGTCTCTCTTCAGAATCCTCATACCTTACAGAGTTACAATGCAAATAGCGGTCTTTTCCCCAAGCAACAGGTCAGCACTGGTGGATATCGCATATTCTGCTTCGCTGTCGCATCCAAAGCCTTGGTTTTACCCCTGACCCATTGTTTTCTTGTAGCGGTGTGCCGTAGTAGCATGTAGATATCGCTGCCAAGTTTCCACTGTGGACACTGGACACAACACTGGGCTTGCCGGATTCCGGTCGTCCATGGGCCAGAAGGACATCGTCATTCGATGATGCTTCTGGAAGAAAAGGGAACAATATCCGAAGTAGAACATATCGAACGGTGAAACCAGATCGTACCGTGGTTGGCATGATCTATATAAATTGCACTAGTCGGTTTCGGAGTTTTCATCGTCCTCCGCCAAACAACTTTCCTCCAGAAAGAATCAGATGGGGCGCTAGAAGGCTTCGGGAAGGATTCCAGAACGCAGTAGAAGAAAGTGGAGGCGCCATGTCTCGCTTAACGATACGAGATGTCTCACATTATTATTTACGTGGTGAGGCTGTGGAGAGGTTGGACTGTGTGATGAGTCGATGTATGGTCATATGCAGGACGTAAGGGATGAAGGATAACTACTCTGTACATACGTAAATCCTGGATACAAGGGTCAAAAGTCAAAAGTCGCCGAGCGATTGCGGAGAAATCCTTCGCGATCGAAAACCTGACGTATCAGTTTCCCCCATCTGTCGATCAATGCTACAATAATGATCAAACAAGACAAACGCAAGGTAATATGAAGATCAGCGATTCAAGTCCAATTTTGGATCCCCTTCCTTTGAAGACACAAGGGGAAAACAAGGGTCATATGGGCTTGATCCAAACGCGCAATTGGTTCTCCGACGCCGAATGATAAGGTCGGACGATAGGAAAACTGGCGGACTTTGATCATCTCCGAAAACAAACTGGCTGGAGACACACGTGGCTGATCTTCCGGAAGGCGGTAAATCGGAACTTTGCAATGTCACGCAGTAACAGTGAAATACCAGGAAGCGTTCTGTACGGTATGGACATTACCCTCTGTAGCGTGGTCAACATGCAATGTAACCATTACCAAATCTATCCACATGGTAAAGCGGCAACAGAATCTTACCGAATTCTGGAAATGACGAGAGACACTAGAGGGTCTCAAACAACACAAGAACGACAGACCATCTGTTTTGCATTATTATTATTTTACCTCGTATCTGACATCATCTATGGGTAACGGAGTTCTCCGTGTCCCAAAAATTGGGCGAGTCCGGATGAACTGCACCCAAAGCCAAGTAGGTATTGTTGATTACGGCTGATACAGGAGTCTTGACACTCAAACTGCCTTTACGCTGTACTTACGCCTGAATTTCTGCAGAAGCAAGGGGGCGGGGAAAGCATGGATGATAGCCTCAGAAAATGATCAGTGTACAGCAGTTTCTCAGGTAAGAGAAAAAAGAAAAGGGGAAAAAAAAAAAAAAAAGGCGAAAAGAGAAGGCGAAAAATGAAAAAGGCAAAACCACTCATCCTTGTAGCCCACGCGAAAACAGCCTCGAGGGCAAATCAGAATTCTGGGCCGATCGACTGCCCCACCCAATCTTCCACCACGCTACTGGCCTCATCTCGTCATACCATTCCGGGCCTAGTGTACTTTCATCTCTTGTCCACATGGCTGGGAAGTTATACACATCACACCTGCAGACGGTGAAGGAAGGACATTGGAGATGTTTGCCTCTGTACCACACTCAAGATGCAAAGAGCGCGGGTCGATCATCGCATAATGAACAGACTGGCAGCTCTATCTGTCACTCAGTGCCTCTAGTAGCTTAGATGTCAAGGACTATAGCTTCGGCTGCACTTAAATCTGCAACTGAGTCATGCAGATTTGCTCCCTAAACTATTATATACCACGCCTAGGTGTCTGCTGATCGAACCATTCCAGGCATCGTTAACTCATCTGCCAACCACATCACCAAGCTCGCTCTCAATGTTTCTCTCAAATACTCTGCAAGTGTACTTTGTGTGTTTTCATCCGCAGAGTCAATATTTTGATTCTTCCATGTCCATTCTACGGACAGAGATGAGCTACATGAGCCTCGAGGAATCGATGTGACCGCCACACTAGTACAAAGGTCGGCCACAGGCCAATCAACAGAGCTCCAGGAGGCGGAAGACAGTCCAAAAGTACGGATTCGCTCCCCAATCTCATCTCCGGCATTGCGACTACACCTCTCCCCAGCGCTCCTGAAAGTGCTACAGAGTACTGCTCAGAAAGTTGAACCTATTTTCCAGCATCCGATCGTCCCAACTGCGATAATTGACTCAATATCTTCGCAGATAGGCGCAAAGTCTTGGTAGTCATGGCATCAAACTTGACCTCCGTACACTCCGCTGTGATTGCGTGCATTAGTGTCTGGCGTCGCGGGATCCTGATTCGCCCGATTCGCGATAGACTGCAATATTCAGGGGGGCAGTCCTGGACCTGGACTGGGCCGCTAGCTTGCTCTCAAGGAGACTGTGACATCCAATATCGGTTGACTCTTGCAGAATGCAGATCAACTACGCCATAGGTAACATGACTGAATGGCTCGTGACGCGGTGCGGATGCCAGGGGGATATATCTATACCGTCCCTAGTACTCCGTACACAATTCCCTTGATTGGTGGTCGCGAGAACGGGATTTGAAGTTGTCCTCCCTCGGAATTTGCGGAGATAGGGCTATGCCTTTCCTAGACCGTCTAGGGTGATCTTCAACGTGCCGCCGCTGCCGACGATCTGTTGACTCTATGCCACGCGCATACGTACTCTGTACCGCTGTTTCAATTCGATTGCGGAGTGCTACATTTGGCATCTAGTGCGAGTCACGCTCCCCCCGGTTTTAGATTGATAGCATTCTTCAGGTAATATATACGCAGTATTACATAGATGATTAGATCATAGGATATATGATCCTTGTGAAGACAAGCTTATTGTGGCAGACCCAGTCCGCGTATGGTGCGCCTTCCAGTTCGGCCACGATCTCTACGTAGATTAGGGATTAAGCATCAATCTCGTCTGTATGGTGTCTAATGCCACATCCGCGTCGCTTCTGCACGTTGCCTTGCTTTAGCCCTCGACTACATCCGATTAACTCGGGCGTATCAAGTTCCCAGACAAAGCAGAATGGCACTCATTCTGGTCAGGTGCCTTGGGCAACCAGAAGGAATATCACTAGTATCTATTCGATCTGGGCACTATCACTCCAAGAACATAGTATGCAACCCTGGACGTTTCTGGCTAAGAGTGACCATCATATAAACATTGGGCTAGACTGTGGAGTAAAAGCGGGCGATTCAAAGACGCATCGTCTAGACTAGATAGATTGCTGCCTGAAGATATACTGGCACTAACTCGTATCTCAGTAGCGCCGAGGTAAAAATCCTCGGGTTGTCGCTTGGGGGTTTTCCGAGCTGCATTGCATGGCCGTTGGACTTGTTTCATTGTTGCAGATTATCTGAACCATCTTGATGACGAGATGTTGCCCAGATACCCTGTGATTGGCTTCAATCTGTCCCCGCAACATGGCGCCATGTGATATGGTGCTTGTCATCCACGCCATGCACCACACGACAATCGTTAAGCTTGATGGTTTCGCAAACGTGGCAAGTGACAACAGACCGTGTCACTCACGCCACCATTTCCCTAGTGAGCCACCCGATCCCGCCATGGCAACCACCTCCTCGAAGCTGACTTCGATACGGAACATCCGTCCATCTGTAGTCCCACTTCCCCCGCCGACAGGGTTGATCAGTCCCCAGCTGACTAGCTTTTCCCACGCTTCGCGCGCCACATCTCGACCCCAGACACGACCAGGAGTGACGGTCGCGCCAGATACCGAAGCAGATGTCTTAGCAGATGTCAACAGTCGGACATATTCCGCATATGCTGCGGGGAAGGACAGTGCAAGTGGGGCTAGATTCTGAGGCTGACCGGCTTCGACGCCAGGGTCGTACAGCGCTGTCAGACGGGTCGCGGCCAGTAGAAGCGAGAGCGGAAGAGATGACGGGCTTGCAGAGATAGTGGTGGACGTAGAGAAGGGAAGAGGAGCAGGATCCGGGCACGATAAAGCCTGGTTGCTGAAGGTCTTGGGTGTCGGGATTTCGAATGAGGAGTCGTAGGTGCTGTAGTGTAACTCAGTCATCGCCAGTAGCGCACTCGCGAAGAATTCTTTGACAGATTTTGTCTGATGGTATATCCTCTGTAGATGGTGATTGAACGATTCGTCGGCCCAGAGTCCCTATTAGTTTTGAGTTAGTGTCTTCTGACAAGCGGACTCGACCCAGAAAAGAGTATACCTGTAGATATGTCCTCCACCCCTCCAATACTGTGTTTCCCGTCCCGGTTTCGAAATTGTCCAAAATGCATTGCTTTTCACTGTCCTCCAAGTTCAACGCCGCAAAACAGATCTCCGAGAAAGTTTCGAAGCTTCTGGGAAGTGGAACGTAGACATATCGATGACTGAATCGACTCTTGACACGCTTTTCCAGCATCTCGGTCACATCGACCTTCGTGGTAAGCCCCAGCACAGCGATTGGAGCTTTGCGAGCTTGTGCGATGTCAAACAGATTGTAGAGCAAGGTCTGTCGGGGATGAGTCGCGAACAGGTCAAATTCATCAAGAATGATGATGATGGACTTGGCCGCCGTGACGGCCGTCGGGTTTCCAGAAGGACCAAACAATTCCTCCGGATGAGACAGGAGAGCAAGCAGAGTTGCCATGGTGTCGGCGTAGCTACTG